>NC_085022.1:13432431-13435743 GCF_963692335.1 Osmerus eperlanus
CTATCCACTAGCATAATCATTTTTGAGCCTTACAGGGTAAAACCATTCAGACGGCTCTTAGCAGTCCTAGAATCCCATTCATCAAGATTATCCCTACACTGTTATCAAATTATTTCACCACTTTAAGTCTATAAAGGGTCATTTTGAATTACGTAATATGAAACATTTTAAAAAAACTTCTAAAGTAGCTGATAAACCCCCTATTTTGACGATCTGAAACGCAAGTATCAAAACGCAAAGCGCAAGTAACTTTGTGGGCGGGACTCCGGCTCGGTTGCTATTTTGCCGGCGGGATAAATGACTTTGCGCCTGGCGCAAATCTAAAATGGGTAGGTCCGAAGTAGCTACATTACTAGTGGGTGTGGTTTGGGCGTAACGTGCAATAAACCAATCAGAGCGTCATCTCACATTCCCTTTAAGAGCAGCGCTTGTTCCATGGCGGATTGCTATTATAACGGCGGATTTGCCAGGCGCACGCCAGGAGCGGTTCACAGCCAAGGAGACCGACGTTCTAGTCAGGGCCGTAACAGATAGATAAGTGACATTGTGGGCCCGATCTTGCACCCAGCGCAATTGACTTTGTCAACGACGCAAGTATCATTCCTAGTTTGCACTCGACGCAAAGCGGACTTTTCCCTCCACAGACGCACGTCGAAATGACCTTGCGCTCCCGTGGGCGGTTCAGCGAAAAAGGAGGCGTGTTCCGGCGCAAACGTTCCCTGGTGCTATTTTGCAGTTTCCGAAAAACAATTCCGCCACTGACCAGGAAAAACGTGGTCTAAAGTCAATGGCGCATTATTCAGATGCTATTTTAAGGGCGCAAGCTTGGTCCTTGCACACTGCTGGCGAGGCCAGGGTCTTCTTTCTGCAAAGCTACGTTACATTGTTTTGATTTATGGCGTGTTACATTTCTTCAATGATTATAAAAAGATTTTCATGAGAAATCTCTATGTATGTGAACATGATTTGTAACAATTGTGGCAATTTTCCTCCCACGCCTGTTTAACCGAAGCTAATTTGGGTGGGTTTCTTCTCCCATCTCCATCAGAATCAGAATTCGGTTTATTCGCCATGTAGCCTATGTTACACAAACACGGAATTTACTGTGGCAGGAAGGTGCAAACAATAAACATATACGGGTCTTAAATTAAGTAAAAAAGTACAATAGTTAAACTAATTCCAAGAACTAAACAATTTAAAAAATAAAATATAGGGTAGGCTATATAAAAATAAGAATAAGAATTTGAATGAGCAGCATGAGCGGGCAATTTCGTGCAATGAGAAAACTGCTCTGCCTTTCCCATACAATGTCACGTGGAAAGTCAGGTGGCTGAGCGGTTAGGGAGTCGGGCAAGTAATCTGAAGGTTACCGGTTCGATTCCCGGTTGTGCTAAATGACGTTGTGTCCTTGGCAAGGCACTTCACCCTACTTGCCTCGGGGGGAATGTCCCTGTACTTACTGTAAGTCGCTCTGGATAAGAGCGTCTGCTAAATGACTAAATGTAATGTAATGTAATGTACTTGTCTATCTGTTCCGGCCCTGACTAGAACGTCGGTCTCCTTGGCTGTGAACCGCTCCTGGCGTGCGCCTGGCAAATCCGCCGTTATAATAGCAATCCGCCATGGAACAAGCGCTGCTCTTAAAGGGAATGTGAGATGACGCTCTGATTGGTTTATTGCACGTTACGCCCAAACCACACCCATTAGTAATGTAGCTACTTCGGACCTACCCATTTTAGATTTGCGCCAGGCGCAAAGTCATTTATCCCGCCGGCAAAATAGCAACCGAGCCGGAGTCCCGCCCACAAAGTTACTTGCGCTTTGCGTTTTGATACTTGCGTTTCAGATCATCAAAATAGGGGGGTGTATGGGAAAGGAAGAGCAGTTTTCTCATTGCACGAAATTGCCCGCTCATGCTGCTCATTCAAATTCTTATTCTTATTTTTATATAGCCTACCCTATATTTTATTTTTTTAATTGTTTAGTTCTTGGAATTAGTTTAACTATTGTACTTTTTTACTTAATTTAAGACCCGTATATGTTTATTGTTTGCACCTTCCTGCCACAGTAAATTCCGTGTTTGTGTAACATAGGCTACATGGCGAAAAAACCGAATTCTGATTCTGATGGAGATGGGAGAAGAAACCCACCCAAATTAGCTTCGGTTAAACAGGCGTGGGAGAAAATTGCCACAATTGTTACAAATCATGTTCACATACATAGAGATTTCTCATGAAAATCTTTTTATAATCATTGAAGAAATGTAACACGCCATAAATCAAAACAATGTAATGTAGCTTTGCAGAAAGAAGACCCTGGCCTCGCCAGCAGTGTGCAAGGACCAAGCTTGCGCCCTTAAAATAGCATCTGAATAATGCGCCATTGACTTTAGACCACGTTTTTCCTGGTCAGTGGCGGAATTGTTTTTCGGAAACTGCAAAATAGCACCAGGGAACGTTTGCGCCGGAACACGCCTCCTTTTTCGCTGAACCGCCCACGGGAGCGCAAGGTCATTTCGACGTGCGTCTGTGGAGGGAAAAGTCCGCTTTGCGTCGAGTGCAAACTAGGAATGATACTTGCATCGTTGACAAAGTCAATTGCGCTGGGTGCAAGATCTGGCCCAGAGTCTTCTGCTACTCTATGCATGGCTATTATTTTGATGTGATTGATCAAGAGTTACTGAATTACCTGCAGTCATGTCGCAAAAAAAATGGAAATCTAGTTGTGTGCTTATATTTTTATGGACGTGTAGCTTGAAAACTATCCAACAGATGTGTAAAAGCTTTTGCCAGGGGTGGGGTATTTACACTGTAACCTTGATCACATGACTAATAAAGCCTTTTCCACTGTAACTTACTGTAAAAGGAAGTATGCAAATCCCTGCCAAACGGGACCATCATCCAGGCTACTCCAATGACATTGATAACGCTTTAGCTCCCTCACATTTCGGGTAGGCTAAATCAGGTCAATCCTTGGCGATGAGGACAGCTACTGCATGGGCCTAGCTTCACGGTCGTGTAATCAAAGCCATATTCACGTGCGGGTTCATTCAAACGTGTTGCCCCTGTCGCCTGTTGCCCCTGCTCTCAGCGCGTTGCGACCATGCGGGGCAGGATGGGATGGGATGCACGTCGCGGTAATGAGCGGAGGGGTATGGCGATGAGATGAAAGAGGTATTTCAGTCTCTCTCCGACAGATGTTGGTGCCTGTGTCAGAAGTGTCTGGCTGTGCTCACCGCTGCTCTGGTAAACACCTCACCAGACAGCTGCCGTCAGCACCGGCAGTCTCACGTGGATTCTCCCGGATGCGAGC
>NC_085022.1:13435943-13483443 GCF_963692335.1 Osmerus eperlanus
CCCCACTCTCTCTCCCCCGCCCTCTCATCCCCCTCTCTCCATATGTTTCCCTATCATCGATGCTTAATTCCCAGGTGCAGCTGTAAGGATTAACAATCAGTGTGTATCTTCCTGTTTCCCAGCCTTGTGTGAACAATCCATTAGGGTGACCAGGACCCACAGAGAGAGAGAGAGAAAGAGAGAGAGAGAGAGAGCAGGGTTAATGTGAGGGAGGGAATGTGCTAGATCTTTAGCAAGAGCATGAGTTCTCGCTAGCTCCACTAGGATGGGGGCACAGTCTGAGCGTGGTTTCATACACTGACCTGTGATGAACAGGGGACGTGGGGGGTCTTCATTAACCTGCACGGCACTGCTGTCTTCCCCACCCTCATCCCTCCCCACCCTCTCCTCATCCCCTGTCCCAGCTGGATGCCAACGACACGGAGGGCAGGAAGAACCGATCCGACCAGACTTTACGGAGGACCCGGCCTTTAAACGGCTGACCTCGCACAACCACACGGCCGTCCACATCCCCACCGACATCTACGACGGCTGTGAGCACCCTCACACTCACACACACACACACACACCGTTACTATGGAAACAACCCTGACACATACACAGAAAAAGTGAGAATAAAGTGCATTTACGTGATTAGGTTCGGTGGTTCGTCCTTGTCGAAGAGGTTCTCTCTCTCGCACTGACGCCGAGGCGCACAATTCATCTCCCTGCAACGACATCATCCACTCACGCAAATGAAAAAAAAACAACAGTGGTCAATAAGTCAATTTATCAAGGACACTTTGACATAATGGCATATGCCATATGCATGCATTAGTTAAAGAGATTCATTCAGCTCAGTGGTAGAGCATTTGCTCACAAATCAAGACATCCCTGTGGCTAAAAAACAACTGCCAACTGAATACATGTATAGGGGATGGTGAATTTGGTTTAAAGCGCTGGCTCTGTAAAGTGAAAGTCCCCCTGAGTCCAGCTGACATTAGACCAGACTGCTCGGTCTAATATTGACTATTGAAGGCACAGTTTGCTGAATAAATATGTGTGCTATGCTCTTGGGTGCGAGTGTGTGTGCGTGTGTGTGTGGACGGGAGGATGACAGCAGGGTTGTGGTGCGTCACTGCTCCCGCCGAGGCGGGGCGGGGCGGGACGGAGTCACTCCTCCAGCGTGCCCCTCGGCCTGCTGGGACGCCGTCTGGCCTGAAGGTTACCGGGCTCACCTCTCCACTGACCCCGGAGAGGCGCGGGAAGGGAGGGAGGGAGGGACAGCCACATAGCAAGTAGTTGGTCAAATCCGAGCCATCGATTGCAAGTTAGCCTTTGAGATTGTGGGTGTGTGTGCGCGTGTGTGTGGAGGAATACCTCAAGTCATTGTCTATTTTCAGTCGTCTCTTTGGTTAACAGCTTGGCTGGATTTATTCTGCTCTCCAATGTGCTTGATTGGTTGCCCACAAAAAGTATGCTGGCCCCAGTGGCTTGCTGGTTACAATATCAACCAGGACAGGAGTCTGCCTTCAGAGAAAAGAGGTGTGTGTACAGTATGTGTGTGTGAGTTCATGTGTGTGTACAATGGTTTGTACAGTGTGTGTGTGTGTGTGTGTGTGTGTGTGTGTGTGTGTGTGTGTGTGTGTGCGTGTTTGTGTACGTCTATGTATAGCATGTGTATGTGTGGGTACGGTGTGTGTGTGCGTATTGATGAATAAAGTGTTTTGTCCGTCTTTGCATTAACGCAATCGTTCATTGTATTTTCGATCTGCAGATTGGGAGAGAAAACCAGACCTCAGACAATAAATGACAACACGACACCAGGCTTAGGTCTCCATCATGGCTCTCTCTGCTCTGAAGGCCGGAGGACCATCTATTATTGGTCACAAGAAAGTAAACATAGATAGTGACAGTCAGTAACGTCTGACTGTCTTACAACGGTCACAGACAAAGAGATTCCCAGCTCCCAGCCCATGACCACTCTCAGGGCAGAGCGAGATCAGAGGTGGAGCTCTTCCCGTGGTCATCGCAAGGGACGTTTTTCCGGTACTTTCTGCCGACCACGAACACCTATTCAACCTGACACATACACACAATCGACTCTCATCAATAGAAAACTCACACGAGAGCATACTAACTAGCATGCAATGACTAGTTCAATTGATTAGTGAGAGTTCTGTTGATTAGTGAATAGCATAAGTACACAGGAAATCCCATTTTCCTCCACAGTGTGTATGAGACAGAGTAACAGGAGATTCATGGTCTAGGTGAGTGAGGTCCCAGCCCTATAAAAGCTCGAGGAATGGCTATCTTTGCTCCGAAGGGAAAATTGGATTTTTCCTGACAAGAGGGAGGCATGTTTATGCAATCAGCCTCCATGGTAAATGTATAAATGTATCAAACTTGCTTGTATTTGTGTGTGTGTGTGTGTGTGTGCATCAGGATGACTGTGGAGACTAAATGCTTGAGACATTAGAACCAACATGTAACAGTGACACAATGGAAATATGAGCCTAAGCATGAGTGTTTGTGTGTGTGTGTGTGTGTGTGTGTGTGTGTGTATGAGTGTGTGTGCATGCGTGAGTGTTTGTGCGGGAGGGGGGATGAATTTGCGTCAAAAACAATGTATGAAACTAAGTATCCGTGTCTCTCTCTCTGATTAGGCAATACTAAAGCCTGGCCCCACATTGCTACACATACACGTGTGTACACATACACACACACACACACACACACACACACACACACACACACACACACACACACAGGCATATTGCTCTGGCAGCTGAAGCTTCATTAACTCCAAGCTCTGGTCCATATGCAAATGAACACTGTTTGTTTTACACATCAATGAGCCACGTCACACCCAATACAGGATACCAATCTATCGCAGATACACACACACACACACACACACAATAACACAATGAGAGAGACAGAAAGAGAGAGAGAGAGGTACTGGGAGAGACAGAGGATGGTGGCGAGTGTATGTCTTCATCCATCATAGTGAGTGTGATGTGACGACAGTCTGGTCTCTGGTCTCCGAGCTGTCTAGATGCTGTGTCATTACATTCATAATGCCTGCTCCCTCGCTCAACGTGTAGCATCCATCACACACACACACACACACACACACACACACACAGCTCATAGAAGTAGTTCTGGGATGCGTCGAGGGATAGAGAGGACAGAGGAGTGAAATCGTCTAATGTTTGTCGCTATCAGTCATCACTCTACAGAATGGTATTGTTCAATATGTGGCCCTATCGCTCAGAGCTGGGGGAAGCGGGGGGGGGGCCCTATCTGCCTTTGACTCCCTGCGGGTGGGGGACAGACAGGGGCATGTGTCTGAATCTCAATGAAGGTGTAAATCGGAGGTCTTTGACACAGATTGGCGTGTCTTTGACACTGTTCTGGGCCCTGCTTAGTTCTTCGCCAGCGCCCAGCTCTCTGAGAGGGGAAGATACAGCACACACATGCGTGCACATGCACTCAAACACACACACACACTCACACACACTAGCACATATGTCAAAGATCGGCCGTCATATTACTTTCAAAACATTTCAGCCAAGGGATGAAAATATATGTTGTTTCTCACTCTTTTCTTTCTGTTTTTGTGTGTGCGTGTGCTTGCATGGGTATGTATGCTTGTGGTGTGTGTTTGTGTGTGTCCGTATGTTTGTGTGTGTGCGGGTGTGTGTGTCTGCATGCTTGCGTGTGTGCGTGTCTGAATGCTTGTGTGTATGTGTATGTCTGTAGCCACTATTGTGCTGAATGAGCTGAACTGGACTGAGGCTTTGGAGGATGTGTTCCGAAAGAACCGAGAAGACGACCCCACTCTGCTCTGGCAGGTGTTCGGCAGCGCCACAGGCCTCGCCCGCTACTACCCAGGTAACACGCACACACACACTCACACATATACAGACACACACACATACGCACACCTACACGCACGCACACAATTACGCGGCCTAGATCAGTGCCTTGAAGCATGAGTTTGTGTCACGCACACGAGCAAACGTTCACACACACACACTCACTCATACACGCACACCATTATCAGGCTTAAATTAGTGCCTTGAAGCATGAGTTTGTCTCTGTTTCCAACATAATCGGGTTTCAGCAAGGATAACTTCTGTATGTATTACATACTGAGTCGCGCCCTTTCTCAGTGTGGAGCTAGCCAGCTCTATGTATGCACAAGCTGCTTCGCTTTGCCGTCATTGGTTCTGTGTTGCTTCATATGGAACCTCGTTGTTTAGTATTCATGACGGCGCCAATGTCCAGCCCCACCTGGTTTGCCTGAGATATTGTCTGTCTCCTTCCACATCTGCCCTTATCTGTATTCCCACTTTCTCGTGTTTTTTCTGTCTAACTTTCTGAAGTGAAAAGCCCTACTGGCTCAGTTGCTCTGCAGCTTGTGTGCTCACAATCGGTCTATTATGACCAAATATATTGTTGTATTGTTTCCAACAAAATACAAATAAAATAAAATAATTAAAATACCGACCCGTGGTGTATTATGTGGGGTTCTCCTTGAGAAAATGAAGCTCCAACTAAAATAAGATGATGGGGTGTATAGTTTGTGCTCTACCTGTGTCCAGGCCAAACGCTTCCTTAAACAAACCATCCCTCTTTCTATCTCTCTACATCTATATATATATATTCTGACTATCTAACTCTCACAAATCCATTTCTTTTTCTCTCTCCACTCTCTCCTCCCTCCCTCCACCCTCTCTCTCTCTCTTCCCTCCACCCTCTCTCTCTCTCTACCCTCCACCCTCTCTCTCTCCTCTCTCCACTCTCTCCTCCCTCCCTCCACCCTCTCTCTCTCCTCCCTCCACCCTCTCTCTATCCTCCCTCCACCCTTTCCCCAGCCTCCCCCTGGATGGACGCTCGTAAGACGCCCAGTAAGATCGACCTGTATGACGTCCGCAGGCGGCCCTGGTGAGTCACCTGACCTGGTAGAAGACTGGTAGTAGGCTGGTAGGAGTGGTTGGAAAGTGGTAGAAGACTGGTAAAAGACTGATAGCCTAGTAGTAGACTGGTAGACCGGTAGGAAACCGGTAGGAGACTGGTAATAGACTGGTAACCAGTAGACTGGGAATAGACTGGTGGACTGGTAGTTGACTGGCAGACTGGGTGGTAGGTTAGTTTCCCCAGACTGGTTGAATGAGTGCTTCTCTGTTCTACTCTGATGTTCTACTTGTATACTATGTATGCCCTGTGGTGTGTAGGTACATTCAGGGAGCTGCCTCACCCAAAGATATGCTGATCCTGGTGGACGCGTGAGTGATTCCATATTTATACGACGTTTTTTTTTCTCCCTTTTACTATTATTATCACGGGTTGGGCTTAGCTAGTGACTACATACATGTGTTCTGGTCGGTGACGTGCGAGTGTCTGGCCAATCAGCAGGCTGACAGGGCTGGTATCTCTCCTTGTCTCTCCAGGAGCGGCAGTGTGTCCGGTCTCACCCTCAAGCTGATCCGGACCTCTGTGTGTGAGATGCTGGAGACCCTGTCTGACGACGACTACGTCAATGTGGTCTATGTGAGTCTCTTGTGGAGGAGCCTGATGGTTGGAGCAGTGTGTGGGGAGGGGGAGAGAGAGATACCGAAAGAAAGAGGAATATGAGCAGGAAGAGAGAGATCCAGGAAGGAGGGAAACATACAGAGAGAGAGAGAGAGTTATGAGAGAGATATATGGAGAGAGAGACAGAGAGCGATCAAGAGACATACAAAGAGAGATAGACTGAGTAGGACAGAGATGGATGAAAGTAATGAAATATGGATTTCTGCTGGGCTGGTCACTCTGAAACAGGCCAGTAATGAAAGATCCACTGCTCTATTTGGTGAACAGGATTAAAACTTCACAGTACCCTTGTGTGTGTGTGTGTCCAGGACTCTGGAAGGAATTAAAACCCCAGTGCACCCTGGCCCAGTGTGGGTACACTCATCCATCATCTGTTCCATCCCTCCGTCTTCCGTGCTTTCTTCTTCATCACACACACACACACAACACACAGACACACACACACACACACCCTGGGGTGGGCCGATTGGTCATAGTTGTGTTCATTCCCAGAGTTGAAAGCCAGCAGTTCTGATGCTTTATATCCTATACCCAGGGGCCCTTTGACCAGTAACTTGTCGTACTGTTCTTCACCCTAGTAGTCTTAAGCTGTTTGGATGTCCAATTATCGGCAGCTGGGAAACCATGTGTGTGTGTGTGCGTGTTTGTATATGTACGTATGTGTGTGAGTGTATGAGAGAGAAAGTACTTTAATTAGATTGTTTGTGGCGTTAGAAATGCACAAAAAATTAACAAGTGGTCATTCATTGAGATATCCAATTTGAGGCCCCAGTGACTAGACCAGAAGTAGGACTGTTAGCGTAAGGAGAGCTGAAAGCAAACCATGAAAGTAGCGCTGGGGAGGGAGCAGGTTTGATGGAAGCCTTTATCGGAGCTGTTAATTGGAGCGAGTGACCCCCCTCCACCCCCCCCCCCCTCCACCCTCCACCCACCCCCCACCCCTCCCAACATTCACTGCGCTGGACCAATCATGAGACCCAACATCAACCTCAGTCAATCTTGGTATGGCTATCTATATACTGCCCCCCCCCCCCCCATCCTGTCCTGGGGGTGTTGTAACCGGACACTAGATCATTCACCTCTGATATTACCTATAGATCCTGACTCATTAACTGCTGCCCAGGGACTCAGCTGGCATTTGGACCCAGCAGACATAGGCTCTCCTTCAACAGCTCTGGGATGTCAAACGAATACTGATTCATGTGTGTGTGTTCGTGTGAGTGTGTGTGTGTGTGTGTTTGTGTGTTTGTTTGTGTGTGTGTGTGTGCGCGCGTGTGTGGGTGGGTGGTCGACTATAAGCCCCGGCAGACATGTAGCCGGGACTGCACTGGGATAAGAGATGAGATTAGCCTTCACTTCAGTGTCATCTGTAAGTCCAATCCCAACTCTTAGTCATCACACAGAAAGCCTGAGTGAAACCAAACGACACACAGGAAACAGGATAGGGCACTGTACACACACACACACATGGTGCATCCCACCCCACCTGGACCATTAACAGGTTTGTTACTGAGGCATATTATATGTGACGTTATTGAACATATTATGTCCTGGATGTTAACCATTCCTGAAGCAAGTAAGCAAGTGTCTGCTTGACACACCCAGACAGCCTCAAATAGTCTCAAAGCACGCGGTCGTTTCATTTCATCCTCTATTCCTCCCTCCCTCACTCCCTCCACCTCCAGATCTCCTGTCTCTTCTCACTCTCTCTCTCCGCCACCCTCCTACTCTCCCTCACACCTTTATTTTTCTCTCCTTTTTAATAGATTATGTGATAAAGGAGAGCAGACCGGTCTGGGTGTAATTAAATGTGCTCTCTTTTGAGGGGTGCGCATGCGTGTGCGTGCACGCGTGTGTCTGCGTGTGTGTATTTGACAGGTGTTTGCGATGCTTTTTGTACAAAAGCCCTTTCTGCTCGGCTCGGTCTTCATGTCAGCCTTGAGACTGCCTTCCAGTCCAAATCTACACTCTCCAACTATCAACCAAGAGAAAACATCAAAGCTGGCCTTCACGACCCCACACAGTCGCACACATGTACACACAAACTCTACATCTCTGCTTGTCGCACAAGATCATTATCTGAAGTCCCCACTGGCTGTTTCACAGTGACACAGATTGGTTGAGATCGATAGGGTGCGGTATTGTTTTAGAACAGCTCTACCACACAGGACGCCAACTGTTGGACCCCAGCTATCCTCTGTAGCTTTCTCTTTTTCTTTATTTCTCTCTCTCTCTCTCTCTCTCTCTCTCTCTCTCTCTCTCTCTCTCTCTCTCTCTCTCTCTCTCTCTCTCTCTCTCTCTCTCTCTCTCTCTCTCTCTCTCTCTCTCTCCCTCTCTCTCTCGCTCACTCTGTCGCTCACTCTCTGTTTTTCTCCATCCCTCTCTGTCTCTCTCTCTGCTTCTTCATTTTTCCCATTTCTTTCTCTCCCTCGCACACAGTGAATACAAAAACTCGACCAGAATAGCTGAAGTGTCTCTGTACCATTCTGTGTCAGTGCTGTCCTCTGTCCGCGCTGTTTGTTTGCTTTCATTGAGTGAGTGTGAGGCCCCTACAGCCACACACACACACACACACACACACACACACACACACACACACACACACTGACAGGTAGAGTACAATAAGGCAATCCTTCTGATATGTCAATCAAACTTGGATTTAACTTAGACTCATGAGACAGGCTGTTGACAGCGTTTGTGTGTGTGTGTGTTTGAGAGAGAAAGTGTGTGTGTGTTTGCGGAGGGGGCGTGGGGGGTTGTCTCACCTCTAATTAGATTGTGTTGCTGCCTAAAATCGTTCAGAGGAATCTTGTTTCCATGGGTACCAGATCATTGAGCGGCGCGAATGCAAAGCAATTAGCAAGACTTGATGAATGATTTTTTTGTTGTCATTTATTTTATTTTTTTTACCTCTGCAAGGCAAAAGACAATAGTGAAGGCCAGGTGTGTGGGGTGTGTGTATGACGGAGAACAACAATGTTTGTGTGTGTGCACGTGCGTAGGCGTGCCTGTGTATGTTAGTACGTGGCCATGCCTGCGTGTACGCACAGAGTGTGTACAGCCGGTGACCCCCTGTGTGACTTTGCCAGTTCAACACCAGAGTCAACAACACGGCGTGCTTCGATCACCTGGTCCAAGCCAACGTCAGGAACAAGAAGATTCTCAAGGATGCGGTGCAGAATATCTCAGCCAAAGGGATCACCAACTACACCAAAGGCTTTGAGTTTGCCTTCGAACAACTATCTGCCGTAAGGTCCCTCTCTCTATTCCCCGGCTCCCTCTCATGGTCTCTCAACCCACAGCTCGGACACCACACACCTAAATGGCATTAGCCTATAGCCTTATCCTAGCCTGTGTTTCGACGAGCGAGTTACTGTCGGAGACTGCCCTCTTCTGGTTGAAGTGTGTACCGCGGCTCCCCGTGTCAGTAACGCGAGCGTCTCTCCCGACTTTGTCGTCTCAGACCAACGTGAGCCGGGCCAACTGCAACAAGATCATCATGCTGTTCACCGACGGGGGAGAAGAAAGGGCCCGGGATATCCTGGAGAAACAAAACGCTGACAAGCAGGTGACGGGGGGGAGGGGGGGGGCAGGCGGCGGGGGGTGTGGTCAAGGAGTTTGCATGTGGATTCAACTTTCTTTTGTAGAAATCTGTATGGCAAAGAAGCTGACACAGGTGAAGGGCAGCTGAACCCACACCAGCAGGAAGGAAACACACACACACATCCCGCACCCCACGACAAATCACTCCCAGTTACTGTCAGACTGTCCACTAACCAGTTTAGAATGGTAGATAACTAGCCCGTGCAGGACAAGAGGGACGAGGTGAGGTGAAGGAGAGGGGAGAGGAGAAAGGAAGGACAAAGGATGGTCCTCTCCATTCCTCTACCTCTCCTCACCTCTGACAAAGCCCAGGATATGGGAACCACCTGTGTGATGCACGGGGCTGTCAGCTCCAGAGCCTTCCAGAGAGTAGGGCGGGTTCAGTGCTCCTCTCCGTGCGTCCCTGGGGGGGCCTGGAGGCTGCACCTCACCTGCCCTCCGGCAGCACTGCTAGCTGGCTCTGCTGTAGCAGGCAGGTAGACAGACAGGCATATGGACAGACAGACAAGCAGGTAGACAGACAGCCAGATGGAAAGATATACAGGCAGGGAGACAAACAGACAGGTAGGCAGACAGACAGACAGGTAGACACAGACAGGCCGATTGATAGACATATGAACATCCAGCCAGGCACACAGTCAGACAGATAGACATACAGACAGGCATATGTGCCGATACACAGTCCCACACAGACAGACAGACAGACAGACAGACAAGACCTCGACGGCCAGACAGACAGACTTCTTGGCTGGCTAGCTGACTTCCAGACTGACTGACTGACTGTGATCCCAGAGATGTCCTGTAAAGTGTGTGTGTGTGTTGGTTTGGTTCCAGGTGCGTATCTTCACCTTCTCAGTGGGCCAGCACAACTATGATAAAGGACCCATCCAGTGGATGGCCTGTGCCAACAAAGGTAAACACACAATATTCTGAAGCTCCTAGCATGTGCCAGTGTGTCATCACTGACATACTGTCTCAGAGATCTCAGATACATATCTTCATCACCTTCGTCATCATGCTTATCATTAGCTACTGTTCTGTATCATGTACTGTGTTGTATACTATTGAGTGGACTGTGTTGTGTCATGTTTTTGATATTGTGTTGTGTACTGTGTTGTATACGTTACTGTAATCCCACCTTGTGTTTTTCTCCCTCAGGATACTTCTATGAGATCCCCTCTATAGGAGCCATCAGAATCAACACCCAGGTAGAGACAGAGAGAAAGACTGTGTGTTTAACTTACTTTAACTTACTGTTTACTGTGTCTGTTTACTGTGTCTGTTTACTGTATCTGCATTGTGCAGGAGTACCTGGATGTTCTGGGCAGGCCCATGGTTCTGGCAGACCAGCAGGCTAAACAGGTCCAGTGGACCAACGTTTACCTGGACGCTCTGGTACGATGTCACTTCCTCCCATCCACTCTCACAAACAGTAGGATACGCAGTAAACCCCTCTCATCCTGTGATGAATGTGTGTGCGTACGTGTGACGACCTGTGCGTGTGTGTGACTCGTCTCTCCCTCTCTCTCTCTCTCTCTCTCTCTCTCTCTCTCTCTCTCTCTCTCTCTCTCTCTCTCTCTCTCTCTCTCTCTCTGTCTCTCTCTCTCTACCTCTCTCCCTCTCTCTCTCTCTCTCTCTCTCTCTCTCTCTCTCTCTCTCTCTCTGTCTCTCTCTCTACCTCTCTCTCTCTCCCCCCCCCCCCCCCCCTCTCTCTCTCTCTCTCTCTCTCTCTCTCTCTCTCTCTCTCTCTCTCTCTCCTCTCCAGGAGCTAGGCCTGGTCATTACAGGGACCCTGCCCGTGTTTAACAAGACCATGACCAAGGACGACCGGAACGGCGAGCACCAGAACCAGCTCATCCTGGGGGTGATGGGCATCGACGTGTCCCTGGACGACATCAAGAAGCTCACGCCGCGCTTCACGGTGAGCAAAACGTGCACGCGGCTGACATCAGCGGCGGCTGCACGCAGTCCATCCATGGTCAGTGTTCAGGGACGTGAATGACCTCCCCCAACCTGCCCCTCCAGATCGGGCCTAACGGGTATTACTTTGCCATCGACCCCAACGGCTACGTCCTGCTCCACCCAAACCTCCAGCCTAAGGTACGACCCCTTCACTTACACACACACACACACAAACACACATACTTACTATATATATATATATATATACATATAGAATATATGGAACTTGTGCTGTTTTTGTTATTCCTGGATTCGCTGGTTTTGCAGTTGTTGAAGGTGTGCACATGAATAGTAATCCTCCCACACCACAGGATAACCACACGGCACCCGTGGACAGCACAGGGCCCGAGACCACAGACATGACATCAGATACAGCAGCCTGCATATCGTTCAGTGTCTGACTGCTTTTTATGCACCGTCACTTTGTTGTTTTTTTAACAGCTAAAGAGAAGACATATAAGATATTATCACCTTCACGTACACCCAAGGGCCAGTCATTTCCATGAGAGATGTAGAAGATTAAAGTCTTGGCAGCAGGCTAGCATACATGTTTGGGAATGAAGCACATCCTGATCCAATATGCCTCCTGGTGGTGAAATGTGATTTCAGTTTAAATGTTCTTTTCTCGTTCAGTTAGTATTGATCTGACATGTGTGCTCTGCTCTAAGCAAGGCCCCCATATAGATGTTTTATTTTAGATCTCTTAATAAAGCCTCACAGATACACACACACACACTGCCCAGAAGTCAGGTGTAATCGAGTGATACCCAGACCTTTAGGCCTTGAACTTTTCAAACTGTATGAAAGTCTTGGCTGTTCTACACATAAATGTAACAACATTTCTTGCCGAGGGCATGGATTACAATACAACCCAGCAAGAACCAGTCATGACCCATCTGTGGGCCCTGGCCCACCTTTGAACCCAGCAACCTCAGTCTTTGTTCTCCCCCGCCCCCCCCCAAGCCCCAGGCACAACTGGTCCTAACAGGCTACAGAGTGGCCATGTGCTGCCCAGGCCCGAGCTCTGTGTTCAGGGTTGCTGGGCACGGAGGGGGAGCCTCTCTGGATCTGAGGGTCTGGTTCCCCAAGGACACATGTTCATATCCCATCACATCCCACCGCAGTCTTCACACTCTGATCTACACGGACATACACTCATGGATCCAATCTCCACACCCAGGGACACTTAACCCTGACCAAAGGACTGCATACATGGTGTGTATGTGTGTGCGTGTGTGCGTGTGTGTGGCCGAGCGCATATGTGTCAGTGCAACCCTTTTCAAAAGCGAGTGGAATCATTTCAAAGTGACTCTCGTCTCTGTGTGTTGTGTAAGTTTGTCAGATGGTTTCGTTGAGGAAACCCCATCTGTTAGAGCGTGTGTCAGTCCGCAACCAGACTCTCCGTCAAACGGGGCTGGTTAAACAAGTGAGGTTTTTCAACCATGTCGAAACATGGCACAGCCGCTGACGTCTCCCCGTCTCTCACGCTGAAAACGTCCTCCCGGTTTCTCTCCCACGTTCTCCCTCACCAGAAACGGATCCGTAACCGGCGGATCCGACTCAGTAATAAGTACGCCGTCACCTTCCACGAGGTGAGACCAGAGCTGAACTCACACCCGTGGCTCTGTAGAAGCCCTCAAGCACGGGTCACATGCAGACTCTCCACCTGCTCAATCCAACAACCGTTTATCTCTCCGCCACTTCTCGATGTTAGCTCAGGGTTCGTCGGTCCAATGGTTAGACCCTAGTCCAGGCCGGAGGCACCCCTTCATCATGCAGATGGTGGTAAAGTAAGCCGCCATGGCCTTCGCTGAGGGGTTCGAGAAACTGCATATGACAACTTGCTTGAGGAGAGGCTTGCGGAACCCAAAGTGTAGCAGTGTTACACCATACTGCACTAGTATAGAACCACACCTATACTGTGTGCTTGTGCTGCATAGCAGTGCTGTAGGTGTGCGTACCGTAGACAAACAGTAGGTGTCATGGTCTAAGACTTACGTCTGGCATACACTACACAGATTCTAACATCTTGATCTAACATATCTGCCTCTGGTTCTGCTTACTTCTCTGTGGATGACAGAATTTCTATTTTGATCCCCTGTGACGGGTAGTGCAGTCTGGAATCAAGTGGTGTATGCCTGGCTCTGCTCTGCCTCCCTTAGGGATGAGGCCACGAGCAAAGTTTAGACTGTGATTCCTGTACCCTGCTTGTGGGATGTCTGTGTGATCTCTGAGTAAGTTGTATCTCTAACAGTAAACATGTTTGGTAAGATTGTCCCACCCTGACGTTTGGGCATTTCCTGCCGTAGCTTGTCGTGCTCCGATCGGTCGCAAGCCACGTGTTTGACCTTCCCCGTGTTTCGTGACGACAACACACAGTGTGTAATGTGTGTGAGTGTGTGCGTGGGACTTGTGTTTGTGTTTGTCTGAGCTTGTGTGAGTGTGTGTACAAGTCAGGGGCGGAGTTCGACAGGAAGTGACAGATGGAGATGATAAGATTCCTGGGATGAGGGGCGCTCATTATAGTTGTCTGACACACACAAAGGCGAGGAGTCAGGAGCAGAGCAGGGACCTGATGCCAGCCCGAGGGTGATAGCTGGATGATGCCAAATCCCCAGCCTCGGTGCTTCTCTCCCCCTGAACCCTGGCCCTCAGTTTGTTAACCAAAGCTGGATATATGGAATAACTTGATGTAGTCTATTTCGAGTACAGTAGGAGACCAGTGTTACAGCAAGGGGTTGGTACAGACATGCTATTTCGATTTCCGGATCTGAAAGACAAGCCAGAATACTCGTATGGAAGTCCATCTGGGCACCATGGTCACACTGTATTTATAATCTTCTGTCTTCAGTTACAGTACTGAGTTGAGAGAGCACAGGGTCACACACAGGCACACTGCGCAACAGACCCATACACACACAAACTCTCACACCCACACACACATTTAGTCATTATAATATAAAATATCCATAATTTTTTTTTGCACAGTGGAACATTCCAGTGAAATGGCGTAGATTAAGGAGACCCCCCTGGGCTGTGAGAGTAGAGTCTCGCTTGGGAGCCCGACTTGTCAATCACGGTGTGTGTGTGTGTGTTCCAGTGAAGGACTGTAGGAGTGCGTGAACACTGAGGCCGACCCGGCAGCCTTTGAACATCTCTCCTCTCTCTCCTTTTGTTTCTGTCTGTGTTTGATTATGCTTGTGCCGTGGAGCCATATTCAGCAGAGAGATGACTGTTGTAATGTTTCCATTTTGATCTTTCCCCGCATCCCACCCGCTCGCTCGCTCTCCTCCCTTCTCTCATCCTCAAGTTCTCGCTCCTTTCATTCGCTCCCGCCACTCATCCTCTTCCTTCTTTCTTATCTTTCGGTCGACGTCTTTGGTGCTCTTTGTTTTTTTTTTGGTGTCGTGTCGTAATCTCTAACCGTTTTCCTTGTTTCTTTTTTTTTTTGTCCTCTTATCTCCGCTCCGAGGTGCTCGTTCTCCTCTGCTCCTTCTCTCCCGTGACATCACGCCCCTCCGTCTTCCGTTTGGCCGGCCGCCGTAAGCTCGGTTCATGTCCCAGTTCCGAGGACCCGTCCGTTCACTCATCAGTTCACCCATTCATTTCATCCATCCATCCATCCTCCTACACATTCATTTGTTGTCTTTTTCCTGATTGGTGTGTTCTCACCTGTCAATGAAGGACAAGAGACAAGGAGACAAATTAGACATTTACTGTAACGTCTCCGTGCCTTTAACTTGATGAATAGCTTGAACTTTTTCCCAAGGCTTACAGACTTAGTGCTGTGTTCCAGAGGTATCGAATTCCAAACATTTACGGTTTCTTTACATTTACGGAGAGCTACTATAGCAGAGCTGCCCTTTATACTGGCGTAAAGCCACTGAAATGTAGTGTTGTTTTTTTTTAAGACAAGACATTAACAAGGTCCAATGTCACTTTCCATCAAACGTGATACTGGCAGCAATTGCTTGTAAAAGGTTGCCAGAGTCCTGTCTGATGCAGTGACCAGGAGCAGGGCTTTATAGAGCTGCTCGGCTCTGGTCCTGAGGTGAACACAACCAGGCTCTGTGGCTGGAGGTCGTTACAGACTACATGTTATTTCATGGACCAAGGTTAGGGGCTCTGGAGCAGTATTTTACTCGATGGCTCCGTGCCATGATAAAACCCATGACGGAAGAAACATGAATTACACAGTTCGCTGCCTTTCACGAGACCTTACTGTAACAACTCAACAGGCTTCAGAGAAAGGGGTATTAGATTGGTTAATGTCACAGCCTAATACTGGATGGTAGCTTAAATAATCAAATGAGCCAATCTTTTGTAAGGCTACCGTGTGTATTTTTCTCATAACTGGGATGTGTCGATATGTTCCAGATTAAACTAATCTCTTCTCCTCAGAACCCCAAATTCCAGGAGCCTGTCACTTTGGACTTCCTGGATGCTGAATTGGAGAACGAAATTAAAGTGGAGGTAGAGTACACACACATTCACACCTAATTGTGAACTCACACACGCGCACACCACGCACAAATGCACACAGAGTATAGGCACACACACACACACACACACACATCCAAACAGTCACACACACGCACACGCGCGCACACACACACTCCCACACATACATACTGTGCACACAGTCACACACACAACGTGTGCACACACATTCACACGCAGGTGTAGAACATCTCGTCTCTCCTCATAAAGCTATCCCGGTGTGTCTATGAGGCTGATTTACTCACTGTGCCTGAGTGGTAATGAGAACAAATGTTTCTAGGAGCGGTGGATACTCAATGAGACATCCTTAAAAAGCCCAGAGACACCCCCTGTTTTACCCCCTGTTATACTCGCAATTTTCCTCTGGCTGTTTGGTGTGTTCCCCCAACCCCATCTCCCCCTTCCCCCCCTCTCTCCCCCGCTCTCTCTCCATCTGCTGGGTTTGATGTACTGTGGTACCCCTTTCCTTTTCTGTTTTCCCTTGGTCTCTGGTAGGCAGATGTAAAATGTTAGTGTTTCAGAGAGAACAGTAGAAAGACCTGACAGAGAGATCAGCCTCTCTAATGTCAAAACGCCTTTCTTCATTCCCAGACTGACACTGATACAGGACCAGTCCATCTGAACTTCTGATACACTTCAGATAGCCTCTCTCTCTCTCTCTCTCTCTCTCTCTCTCTCTCTCTCTCTCTCTCTCTCTCTCTCTCTCTCTCTCTCTCTCTCTCTCTCTCTCTCTCTCTCTCTCTCTCTCTCTGTCTTCCTGTCTTCATCTCTCTAGATCAGGAGGATGATGATTGATGGAGACCCTGGTGAACAGACCATAGAGACTCTGGTGAAAACTCAGGATGAGGTGAGAGAGCCCCCGCACCAATCAGCCCCCTCTAGTACGCACATTCTTTCCCCCAAAAACTCTAATTCACGGCTTAGATAGAAGTCCCATGTTTACTGTGTACCGTGTGTGTGTGTGTTCCCTGACAGAGATACATCGACAGAGGGGTGAGGACCTACACCTGGGCTCAAGTCAACGGAACAGACTACAGGTGAAGAGAGGACTGTAGGACTGTAGATCCTGGGATGTGATTGGGTGGAGAGGAGAATGGGGCCACGCCCCCTCCCAGATGTCGCCTTCCTCGATCACACCAACAGGGGTCGCTCTCCTCATTAGCCAAACCAGCGTGTGGAAGACGGCAGTGAGGCTGCAGTCTGCTGGTCCAGAATGTCATGTGCTGTTTTCTCTCCTGTTCGCAGCCTGGCCCTGGTCCTGCCCAGGTACAGCGAGCACTTTATCCAAGCCAAACTGGGGAACACTATCAAGAAGCCATGTGTACGTATGCCGAAAAAAAAAAACCTCTGTTACCGCGACCGACTTTGAAACACACGCTCGCACGCGCATATGCACATGCACAAACAGAGACGCTCCCACATGACCTTCCTACGATCCGTTGTTTGTAGTATGACCCACTGACCAGTGGTCCTCCTACACACTCATCTCCCACCAGGACCAGGCCCAGAGCCGATCCTTTGATCTCACCTCCGCCCTCTCCTCCTCCTGTCGGCTCTCTCTACCTCCTCCCATTCTTGGCTGCAGTAAAGACGGGCCCTCCCTCTCCTCCTTCTCATTCTACCCCCCCCCCCCGCCTCTTCCCTCTCTCTTCTCCTGCGCCACAGTGTTTTTACTGAGACAGCTATCCTCTGTTTCCAACACCCTCTCCCTCCATGTCCCTGATCTCACTGTGAAGGTGACATGGCCACCTCTACTGGCAGTCTTTCTCCATCATATCTGTCTATCTGTTCCTCTGGGCTGTAAAACATGTCCGCACCTCTCTCTCTCCCCCCACCCCCTCCCTCTCATCTCTCTCTTTCTCCTGGGAAAGAGAGAGAGATGCCCCTGTCACATGGAGGATTGTAAATAGGGACTATTGTCGCAACAGGCTGCATGTCAAACGCACGCTTTTGAATCAGAAGCACACACAAACACACGGACACTCACTGATACACACACACACATACACTTACATGTTCCTTCTCCTTCTCTCGGTGTGAACATTCTTCCATCCTCTCCTCCTTGCCGTCGGCCTCTGTGCTGGATTGTCACAGCTTCATGGGGCAAGTACTCTTTTATTCCGAGCTCTGTCTATCCTTTTTCATGGTTCCTTGGGTACATGCATGAGTATGTCTGAGTGTGTTGGGATGGCTATACACAGTTAGCTACCAAGGGTGAAGGACTGGGAACATCTGATAGGAACCTATTTTGATGGCTTGGTGGATCGAGAAAGGTGAGTGGATGACTGTAGGAAATGATCATGGATATCTGTGTGTAGAGAGAGATAAAGAGATAAAGAGAGGCAGAACGGTGGATTTGCATGAATAAATGGAGGAACATAATTGGATGTTAAAGAATGGAGACGCGGCCATCTAGTTTTAGTGGGTTTGCG
Organism: Osmerus eperlanus; assembly: GCF_963692335.1. Lineage (NCBI taxonomy): Eukaryota > Metazoa > Chordata > Actinopteri > Osmeriformes > Osmeridae > Osmerus > Osmerus eperlanus. The sequence goes on from NC_085022.1 coordinate 13,454,021, forward strand.
TTACTTTGATGTAATGCCATAAGCCATAAAGCATGATGAGGCTGTTATCTGAGCAGATGAGAGCCGGTCTGAGCGCTCAGTGGAGATGTTTCTGTCTCTGCATCATTTCCTCTGTGCCATAAAGGCCCTGTCAGCCTGCCATAAAGGCTGTCAGAACGTTTACTGGCCTGTTAAAGAGAGAAGCATACTGTAGCCTCCTTGAGCATTACAGACTGGGATGATGGAGAGAGTGTGTGTGTGTGGGGGGGGAGGGGGGTCCCAGACTGGAGCTGGAGCCTACAGTACCACCCTTCCACACACATACACACACACACACACCAACAAACCTACACAAACTTGTCCCCCCCCCCCCACACACACACACTTTACAAACCCCTCCACACACTAAGGATTTCCAGGTCCCCTGCGCCCGCCACACAGACACCCCCCCCCCTCGCCTCTATTCACGCGAAACAGTCTAGAGATGACGAGAATGTTGTGTGTTGGGACGGGAGGTGTTTGTGTGCATTACAGTATGCAGCCTAGTGGAGATCCTTACAGACGCTAGAACAAGATCGAGGGAATGGATAGAGAGGGATGGACCAGAGAGCGAGAAAGAGAGGGGACGGAACGAGTAGGAAGGAGAGGAGGAGCAGCTGGCCCCGGAGTGTCCCGGCCTCGTCCCTGACTCATCCCTGCCTCGTCCCTGCCTCTTCCAGGGTGGATCTGCCTGTAATGTTTCATCAAGCTGACAGGCTTTGATCACGGACCAGCTATCTTTAACCTCTCTTGTGAGAGATCATCGGCGATAGGTTTCACAGATGGCAGAGTGTCCGATGGATTTTAATGGTCATGTTCCTCCCGAGTTCTGCTTTTAGGAGACAGAGAGGGCCAGGGCCCGGTGCCTTTACAAGGGTAGACAGACTGACTTGGATGAGGAGAAAGACGCACCGAGCCAGAAAAGGCCAAGTATGGAACGATAGGAGACCAACTGACTGTGTTGGAGTCACAGGGGAAAGACTGTGGAGGCAGTGCACAGTGTTTTTCCTTGCATGTCTGCATGCCTGGCCCGTTCATTTCTGATATTAGGTTTCAGTATTTTCCTAAGGAATAAAAATATCTGTCTCATGGGATGGTCCTATTTGGTTTCAAGGGCAGCCTTTCTGAAAAGATGGAGGGGCCTTTGATCTCCTGATTTGGATTGATTGCTTCAGAGCAGCATATTTGCACGCTACTCGTAGGGTACTTGTAGCAGCATGTTCACAATATCATGTAACCCCCATGGGTTGCTTTCTCATATTTTTTTCTTCTCCTCCCTCTCCTTCCTCTCCTCCCTCTCCTCCCTCTCCTACCTCTCCTCCCTCTCCTCCCTCTCCTTCCTTCCTCTCCTCCCTCTCCTCCCTCTCCTCCCTCTCTCCATCTCTCGGTGGGTCACCATAGGGAGCAAGGGTAGGTACTCTACTCCTCCTTAAGTCTTCTTCCCTTCCTGTTTTCTTCCTCCGTCACTCCCTCCCTCCATCCACATCTTTGTTCACCTATGATCCACAGTCGTGTGGATGTTTGTTTGTTTTCGGTCCGCGTGTCTGGTGTGACCTGGAGAGTGATTCGGTGCACGTCTGGCTGTCTGTGAGTTGTGTATTCCACCCAAGTTGTGAATCCACCCCCCCCCCCCACCCATCCCATCACCAGCCTGTCTGTCATCAAGCTGAAGCTAAGACAATGTTCACCCTCGCCGTTGAGGTCCCTGCCTGCTTCAGTGTTAGCTCTAGGGTTGTCATGACGACCTGACAGGGTTCTAACCGTGCTGCCTGTCTCTCTGTTTGCTCCAGCCATGGAGACCATACAGCTGGAGAGCTTTGAGGACTACGGCTACACCTTCATTGCGCCCAGGTGAGTGGAAGCCGTTTTACCCCGCTCCATGTCAAGGGCAGCGTGACTGGGCCTGGGCTCGGGCAGAGCCTGAGGTATCTTCTGGATCTCCCGTCTCCATAGGGAGTACTGCAAAGACCTGAAGCTCTTTGACAACAACACCCAGTTCCTGCTGGACTTCAACCTGTATATCGACCGGAACTCTCCGGAGCCTTGTGAGTTTGTCTTCTCTTCCTATGCACACCTGGGGTCCTGGGTTTAGAGTGTAACGAATGGTTGTATATCTGGAATCAGTGTGGCGCTCTCACAACCTGGTAAGCTGTAGCACACAAGGTCAAGCTCAGTCAGATACAGAACCCTAGATCAATACTAGCATATCATCGTTGGCTGTAAAAGGATCCATTAGAGATAGTGTGTGTGTGTGTGGCGATTCCTAAAGCTGTGAGTCAGACGTTTTCCCACAACTAGGACCTTACAGTGCTGTGGCCTCCCCTTGAAAGGTCACACAGCGCCGTTAGTCATTCGATTAGTCTGGTCTGACTGGAGTAACCTCACCCCAATCGACTGGGTTTCTTAGAAGCATGTCGCTGTTCACTTGTACTACGAGTAGAGTATGACTCACTGTGTTGATTTACAGCCCAGCCCTCCTTATCATGCAAATGGGCTAACGACACACACACACACACACACACACAGGAGATCCACACCACTGTTGCTTTCCTGACTCCTAAACGACCTCAGGGAGGCGTTCCAAGGTCAAACACTCTTCCACTCCGCCACCATCGGCGCCACCGCTCCTTATGAGGCCCGTCGCTACATTTCGTGAGGTGACAGTCTCTCTCTCTCTCTCTCTCTCTCTCTCTGGGCGTTTCCTAGGTAACGTGTCGCTGGTCAGTAGGCTGATCCTGGACGCCGGGCTGACCTCTGACCTGGTCAAGCTGTGGAAGGAGCAGGCTCTGTAAGTGACGGGTCGTCCTCACCGATCGCAGCGTGTGTTTCCTTTGGTAGCTCCAGAGTGTAGTTATTGTGCTGGGAGAGCCCTGGAAATGTTTAAGCGGTAAAACATGATCAAAGACAAGGGGGGGGGGGGGGGGGGGGGGGAAGCTATCATGCCCAACCATGCTCAAGCCATACTGTTTTCTGAAGAAAGGAAAGTAATGAAATCAATGTGCATTCTCCTGTTTTGTATGGTTGCATGGCTGAGATAATCTGTATAATATGTTTTTTTGTCATCGTAGACGGACATATTGTACACATGCATACACACATATACATAAAAGGCAAATATTTGTACTTGGGTTGAGATATAAAAGCAGAGAAAATGGGGGATATTTTTTTTTAAATAAAGCAATTTGTTTTTTCAAGCTGTCATCTGAAAGCTTTTTAAGTAAGACCGTATTGGGGGGGGGGGGGGGACTCTCAGGCCCAACCATGCCAGCTCAAGCCATACTGTTTTCTGAAGAAAATAACTAATGAAATCAATGTGCATTCTACTGTTTGGTATGGTTGCATGGCTGAGATCATCTGTATAATATGGGTTTTGTCATCATACACGGACATATACACACACATACACGCACACACATATACATAAAAAACAAATATTTGTACTTAGGTTGGGATATAAAAGCAGAGAAAATGGGGGATATTTCATTAAATAAAGCAATTTGTTTTCTCAAGCTGTCACCTGAAAGCTTTGTAAGACCGTATTGTGCTCACTCCCATTTATGTGTATAGGCTTCCTAAACTCTTGCTTGTGTCTCAGTGTCATTGGAGGAAAAGGTCCATGTGACTCTGACTGCTTCTGGTACTGGACTTTGATTGGTCAGTGTTGTGTTGTGTTCCCAGGGATGGAGTGATGGCTAGGTTTGTGGCCACCGACGGAGGTATCACCAGAGTCTATCCCAAAAGGTACCATCAGCCCTGTCCACTTCACCACATGGCTCACACACACACAGACACACACATGTGCACATACACACACACTCACATGCGCTTTATACACATCTACACACACGCTTCTGGGACCTGCTTAGAGCAGATGGCCAGGTACTTGTTTTTGCTTCATTCTATTTGTCTTGCACTGTACATCATTTTTGTTTTTATGGACCAAACTTTTGCTTGTTATATTTTAACCAGAGAGGAATAGATTTATTTTCTTATAGAAACATTGAATTTAGAATGTTTTGGTTTCTTGGCCAATTTCAAGTTCTTTGGGTGTGACTGTTACTTTGATGACAAAAGTTTGGCTTTGGTTTTGTGTAAAAATGTTCAGACATCTGTGTTTCAAAACATATTTTTCTAATTTAAAGTGTGTATGTATATTCCCAGTGTAATTAAAACATGTGAATGTTAACCCCTTCAGTGCTGGTGAGGACTGGACAGAAAATCCAGAGACTTATGAATCAAGCTTCTACAAAAGATCTCTGGACAACGAAATCTACATTTTCACCGCTCCATATTTTAATAGTACGTCGCTCGTTCTCTCTTTGTACTGTTTGTGTAATGTTCTGTGTGTTTACTGTGTGTGTGTGTGTTATGTGTGTGTGGCTTCAGTGTGGTCTTTCGTCTGGCACCATGGTCTCTCTCGGAGGACACTCCCCTCTGCTGACTGAGATCACAGTTAGGAGGTCCTACATTACCTATCTCTCTCCTGCTCATCTTAACGTCCCTCTCTCTCTCTCTCTCTCTCTCTCTCTCTCTCTCTCTCTCTCTCTCTCTCTCTCTCTCTCTCTACTCCTCCCCTTCTATCCTTTATTCACTCTCTCCCTCTTCCTCTCTCTCCCTTCCTATAGGGTTACTCTAATCTATAGAGCAGATATAGCATCCAGAGTGGTCCGGTGTCTCAAACGAGACCACAGGAACACCTGGACCGTCTATTAGGTTCCCAGGCCTCATACAGTACATGGACCACATGGCGCGTGCTCATACACCCCCCTCACACGCGTGTGTTCCCACACACGACTACTGTGAGCTAGTCCTACAGAATGCATGCCGAACCAGATGTGTGTGTGTGTGTGTAACACCGAGGCCCTGTCTCTTGGGATGGTAACATCTGACGGAGTGTGTGTGTCTGTGTGTCCTCATTCCGCCCCGCAGAGAGCAGAGAGTCCAGTTATGAGTCGGGCATTCTGGTGAGCAAATCTGTGGACCTCACCATAGATGGAGTCACTCTCAAACCTGCTGGTGAGTCCCGCTGGTTTAATTGGGAGTCATGGGAGGGGGAGGGTCCGGAAGGGCTCCCTTATCCAGCTTTAGGTGGAGGCTACTTACATGATTCAAACGCACTAGTCAGTGTGCAAGGTCCATGCTGTAACGGAAGCGCTAGCTTGAATCAGCACATGTTGACTGTTTGTTTCGTCTCCCGAGCAGTGGTGGGAGTAAAGCTGAACGTCAGCTACTGGATGAACACTTTCATCAATGCAACCATGAAAGTGAATGTAAGAAAGCAAGCCATACGGAGACTATGTTTTTTTTGTATGTGGCACCTGTGGTGTGGTATTTGAAGTCATGGATTGTTTTGTTTTTTCTGTAGTGCAAGGACGAGATCTGTGGCTGTCTGAAGAATGACAAGGTATGGAACCATACCATACCAAGCTAACTCTTGGTATGGAACCAAGAGTTAGCTTGCAGTGACAGCTTAAGCTCATCTGTTCGGGTTGAATGAAGCCTAGCCCTTTCTCACGTTCTCTCTCCAGTATGTCGACTGTGTCATCCTGGACGACGGTGGCTTCCTGCTCATGTCCAATCAGGATGAGTACATCACTCAGGTGAGCTGTCATTGACCAATTGCTTCCGTTAGCCAATCGTGTCTCCTCCGACATATTCATTCGGATGTTTCTTTACCCTTGTGTTATCTTCGGGTCATTGTGACCCCCCCACATGTTGCGACAACTTTACCTCATACAAAAATAATGCGAAGCATTTTCTTTTAACCGTCGGGCTGTCTCACACCCCCCACAGAGCGAAGGTTAAAAGAAAATGCTTTTCATTTGTTTTTGTATTGGGTAAAGTTGTCGCAGCACAACGATGGGTCGTTGTGAACCTTCGGGTCATTGTGATCCGAAGGCAGCACAAGGGTTAACTTTCCTCTTGACATTAAAATTGAAATATGTTCACTCTATTCCGGAATCATGGTCTTAGACCATTCACAGCCACACATAATTCCCCACCTGAACTGTGTGGAACAGTGAACTCTGCGACTCTGCTCCATCGAGCACATAGGTCGTAGGAAGCCGCAGATCATATGAAGCCCTATGTCAACGATGATAGGAAGGCCTTCAGACTGAGCCCCTTGTTCCTGGACTCTGGCGTCTGCTCAGGGCTGTGTATATTTCCAACTGGGCAGTCAGAGTCTGGTCTCTGGCTGACCATCAGAGAACAGACACTAGACTGGCAGTCAGGAAAGCAACAGTGGAGTGGATCTCCTGTGTGTGTGTGTTTGTGTGAGCTCATCTCAGCTAGGATGAGTGCTACTGAGCATCCCAGCTCCCTGGACACCCTGGACAGGATAGGCTGGGAAACGTAGCTCGCCGTGTCAGTCAGGGGAGGACATCTGCTCTTTCAGTTGTGAACGCTCCTCTTTTATGGTGGAGTTCTTAATGCTGATGCAGTGCTTTTTTCCCTGCTTGTGTGCGTGTTCTTTTGTGTGTGTGCGTGTTCTTGTGTGTGTGCACGTGTGTGTGTGTGTGCGTGCTCGTACAGATCGGTCAGTTCTTCGGGGAGGTGGACCCAGTGCTGATGATCAATCTGGTCAACACGTCTCTGTACTCCTTCAACAAGACCTACGATTACCAGTCAGTGTGTGACCCCGAGAGAGACAGCAAGGCGGCAGCAGGTCTACGCTCTGTCTATGTGGTGAGACACACACACACACACGCACGCACGCACTCACACATTCATAGACATACACATGTGTGTTCATACATGCGTATGTACACACACAGACATGCACACTCATCCACATCACTCATCAGCCAACATTCAGCAGTGCGCAACATGTTTAGGTGAGCGCTTCATAAAACTGCGTTCATTTTAACCATGTGTTCTGTTGCACCTCTTCGGGGCTTATGAGACTCCCTCACCTGTACTGTACTTGTCTTTCCAGCCCACCATAGCAGACCTGCTCAGCATTGGCTGGTGGGCCTCCACAGCTGCCTGGTGAGTGTGTGTGTTTGCTGGGGTCGGACGGGGTCGAGGCCTGGGTCGAGGCCTGGGTCGAAGCCCGGGTCGAGGCCTGGGTCGAGGCTGGGCGCAGTCATCTCCCAGACCTCCCACAGCCCTGCCCGCCTGCATCTATATCTTATTCTTGCCTCCATATCCACGCTGTGTGGTTCTAGTGTGTGGCTGTTCTGTGACAGTAACAAGGTTTTAGCTGGATGATCGGTATTGACCAGTAGGACTGGGCCCAGTTGCATAAACTTAGTTTGAGACTAGTCTTAGCCTTAGACTGTCTTAAATTGTCAGGTTAGACTAGTTTAATTAAGCCTGTCTGTTGCATAAATAGTAAGACTGACATAATTTGATGTCGAAAAGTTAGCCACTTCTCCCCCTGGCTAAGCCTTGTGGTAAGGGTTTAGTTGCTATGCCAACGATCTGTTAGTACATCATTATCTTAGCATGATTGATTACAAAAGGAATTACATTTGTTAATTATAACTGAAGAATATTTTAACTGGGGTATGCTTTTCCGCTCAAATGTAATTTTATTAAATGAGTGAGTAGATGACAACATAACTCACTTTATTAAAGCAAACCATCTGCGTTGGAGTTGTTGATGAATGGAAGTAGCGTTGGGGTTAAAAAAGCTTAAAAACGCATACACTATTTGTTAATAAGACAACTTTTCAATATTGTATTCCTCCAACAGATATAGGTTTTCAGCAGGTTTAAATGTATACATCTTTCGCCGTTAAGTGTCGCTGTTATGTCCGACATTTCTTTTCTTTTTTCTCAAAGTGTCTTATTTTACCCATAAAATAACTTAAAATGTAACTTAAAGTTACATTTAAGTCTAAGACTGGGTCTATTTTTATGCAACTGGCCCCTGGTCTCTCTCTCTCTCTCTCTCTCCCCTCTCTCTCTCTCCCCCCCCTCTCTCTCTCTTTCTCTCCCCCCCTTTCTCTCTCTCTCTCTCTCTCTCTTCCCCCCCCCTCTCTCTCTCTCTCTCTTTCTCTCTCTCTCTCTCTCTCTCTCTCTCTCTCTTCCCCCCCCCCCTCTCTCTCTCTCTCTCTCTCTCTCTCTCTCTCTCTCTGTAGGTCCATTCTACAGCAGCTCTTCTTCAGCCTCATCTTCCCCAACCTCCTGGATGCAGGTGAGCATCAGTCTGGACCCGACAGTGCACAACTCAGAGCTGGCAAATGGCTTGCAGTGCGAGGGTTGCCAATGGCAAATCAAGAAAAACCTTTTGAATATGTAATTGTAAGAGAAGAGCACATTGATGACAGCGATGAAAGCAAGTTAACATAAAACACAGTGAATTTATTAAAATGGTAGGAATTTTAAGAGAGTACAGGGTTTGTTGTGGGTTCAGTTGGCAGAGTGGTACAACTTGAATTTGAATGTCTAAAGAAACAAAAGAAAGAAATGAAACCGAAGAGGAGGGGAAAAAAGAGGTGGTTTAGTGAAAGTGGGACAGAATTACACAGAAAAATGTGTCCACAGTAAGTAATAATTTGACAAGAGCCAAGAACACCCAGAAACAGCTTAGGGGTTCATAGGGTTATAACATCCATTTAAATCAACACAGCACAACAAGAAAAACACACATAAATTCCTATCATCCTTACAGAGTCCATGTAGCAGTGTGGTCCTTGTGGTTTTTATCTTAAGTCCAGGTTATCTTGTGTTCGTTTAATGTTAACAGGGTTAACATGTGTTCCCGGTCCAAAATGACCGCCCCAAGATAGGTGTTCATAAATACCATAATAATACATATTTTATCACCTACTGTTATGTTAGGGATTTTTAGTAACCTAAGTTCTTGTGAACATGACACGTTTTTAACTTCGATTTGCTATGTATGGCCTGTAGGCCTCGTTGACCATGGAAGCCAAGAAGGGGAGTGAGGTGTGTGGGTGTGCTTAAACACACATGCCTGTGGGCGTCTAGGAGAGGAAGTGTGTCCATCTGATGAAAGGGCATGTGCCTGAAACTCCATTTTATACACTAATTCACATTAACAATCAGATTAAATCAACTAAATTGTTCAGAGGGAAAATGGGTAAATCTGTCAAATTTGACCAGAAAAACAACAGGAGGGTTACGTTGCCTGGGTGATCCTTCCAAAAAAGGAGGCAAGGGCTGATTACTCTTGATTTGAACTGTCTGGGAGCTCCACAGGACTACTGGGAATGTCACCCTCAGGCTGATAGGGAGGCCGCCTGCTGGGATGTGGGGTAATTCCCCACCCCCACCACCTCTAATGTTACTGAATGGAGGTGGGCCCTTGGAGGTGTGACCTAGACCAGCTGGCACCATGCATCCTGGTTTGGGGACTCTGCTACAGGAAATAAGGATTGGACCTGTTAATGTTGGATGGCTTGAAAGCTCATGTAGAACACAGTTATTTATTGGCTTGTAGGTTTGTTTGTTTACCTGTTTGCTGGTCATTATCTTGCTTCCATCTGTAAATGTGATAGTGCTGTGTGCTAATTTGATAGGAAGCACTTTGGTGTACTGTATACTGTATATACTCTCTTTTTGTCTTCCTCCCTCTCTTTTCTCAATATTTTCTCTATCCCCCCCCGCTTTCATCTTTCTGTCTCTAGTGGAATCAGAGGAGGACATATCAAACAACATGTTTAAGGAGAGCTGTATCACTGAGCAGACACAGTACTTCTTCGACAGAGAAGAACGGTCCTACGTCGGTGTCCTCGACTGTGTGAACTGCTCCAGGTGCGTGTGTTTGTGTTTATGTACCCGTGTGTGTGTGTGTGTGTCTGTGTGTTTACATGCCTGCGTGTGCGTGTGTCTGTGTGTCTGCTTATGTGCCTGTGTGTGCGTGTGCCTGTGTGTTTGTTTGTGTGTGTGTCTGTGTAAGGAAGGTACCCAGCTAACACAGTTACGTTGCCCTTACGTTGCCGCAACGTCTTTGGCGACGTTGCGGGACCGTGCATCTGTGGGACGCCAGTCCGTAACCGCGACGTCGTGGCAACGTTATTTTTCCGACGTTGCCAGTCTGTAACCGCGACCTCCTAGCAACGTCATTTTCCGACATTGCCAGTCCGTAACCGCGACCTCCTAGCAACGTAATTTTCCGACGTTGCCAGTCTGTAACCGCGACCTCCTAGCAACGTCATTTTCCGACGTTGCCAGTCCGTAACCGCGACCTCCTAGCAACGTAAGTTGCCAGTCCGTAACTGCAACGTTAACTAAGTAACCTATATTTCTCAATTCTACTGCTTATATTGGGGCGGTTCATATGCAGACCTCATTTGCCCAAAATGCTACTTGTTCTTGTATAATAGGCTACATGGTAGCCAACTTTAGGAGGTTTGTGTGATGTGTAGCCTAACTCCAGCTAATCATAAACAAGGCAGCATTTCCATGTAACATTGTCATTTTATTTCAAACAAAGTGCCAAACAGTGAATTAAAATCTTCTGCCAGTCCCCGCTACAGGTCCTGTCTGTTGGCCCTGACAATGAAGCACAAAATAAGTTAGTGTTCTATCAACATAATTGCACGTGTAAAAAGGCGCTATACAAGTCATAAAAAAATCACATCTAAAATAATATACATCATCAAAAAAACATGTGATTCTAGATTTGTGTCACATAGCCATGTGAAAGGTTGGATATGGAAGCTGCAATCATGATTCATTCACCTGGCTTGTTTTGAACGGGCTGCCGGGTTGTGTTTGAGTGTCTCCTCTATGAGGAGCTCCACAGCTTTCTCTCCCAGTCCCGTCTTCCACTTCATCACAGCGTCTGGAATTAGAAGTCATGAACTTATTGTCAGCACCAATGTGAACGTTGAACGCTGCGTGTAAGCCATAGTTCATGGCATCTCCAAACACTTACCACTCTCTTTCGCAACTCCAGCACCTTAAGGCGCTCCTCGCTTAAGGCGTCTTGGAGTTCAGCCTGTGTTTGGGCCACCTGTAGGTCCATCACTGGCACCTCTTCAGTGTGTCTGCCCTGTAGTCGCCTGAATAGGAGAGCCTCTCGCTGGTTCTCCTCCAATGTCTCCATCTTCCGGAGCATAACCTGTAATGTGTCTGTCATTAAAGACAAGTAAAACAAGTTTACAAGAGTTAGCATGATTGGCATACACTGTGGTTCTTCTAGATTAGCTATAACATTTATGTAAATAACAAATGTTACCTTGAATGGTTGTATACAAAGCATATATTTTTTTGAGTGTCTTATATTTGCACTTGCCTGGCTGCCAGCTGTTTTCCTGGGCCCCCAATTGGTTCACCTCCACCAGACCAGAGTTGACATCTAGGGGTATGGAATCTGGTGATGCAAAAGTTTTAAGTCATGCTTTTGCTTCAAAACATAGCCTTTAGGTTGCCATGGCTCATACAATTATTGTCACTGTTTTAAACGGTCATTCATTACTTTACCATCATTTCCCAGGGACACAGTGCTAGGCCGTGTGACGGTGGTAGGATAATCTGTACAGAAATGAAAATGGAATGTAGTTTATGTACATAGTTATAGCATATTGATATAAAAGGAGTAGCATTGCACATATGTGATCGTTCGAAAGCAGGGCCCCACATCGTAGCGTCGCACATGTGTGATTCTGAACATTCCAACCATTCCGGGCTAAATAAACTATTTTGGGACAAGGTTTTTTAACAGTTCTGAACGTTTATTTTCACTGATTCTTTTGTGGGTGATTTGTGAGACGCTAAACTTTGATAACATGTAGGCCTATGCATTTTCAGAATTTCAACATAACTTTCTGGAGGGTTTAACCTCTACTGTACTGTAGCTATCGAAATCCTAACGTAAACAATGTGAATCTGATAGCACATAAACAGGCTAAATGGCCTACATTTCAAACATATACGTATAAGCATGCCCCATCAAATTTCTTAAAATATGTTTATATATTTCTGTAAAGAAACTCACCTTTGAAGTAGCTAATTTCCAGTTGAAATCCAATGCGTACAAGACGGTGTTGAACCCCTGCAAAATCTCTTCTGAAACCCCAATTTGAGCGATGCGTTGAAATGGGCATGCGCAAAGTTGTTGCTCAGGGGAAGACTGAGGGGCAGGTTTGCTAAGGAAGAATTGTAATATTCTGTGATGACTTGTCTTTGGAAATGAACCTCTTAAGAGTCGCTTACCTTTTGGTCACATTTAACAATTTTGTATCACAAAAATTATTGGAGCACAAATTTGCATTGTGTGTCATACAGCTTTGGTGTGCTATACAAAGAATGTTTGCTTAATCATGTTACACATCACACATTGATTGCTTTTGTACATGTTTATAGTAAAGAATGAAAGACTAAATTATATTCCAGATTCAGTCTTATTTATTAAAGCTATGTTTCTGCATATGAAAAAATTGATGACCAATGACATGCTGGGTCTGAGCTGCACATGAATTACATGCATTGTCTACATTTATACGTGCTGGGTGCAACATTTAATATTGTGTGTGATTGAAATTCATGTAGACTATGGGTACATTGCAAAAGTGTCAGAACTGAGAGCAGTCCAGTGTGATCTCTCCATCTCTGGATAAACCACTATATGCACTCGAGATCCGTTGTCCTGCGACCAAAGAGCGACTTAGCCGCAACTTAACCCATGGTACCAAAATTAATGTATCCAGCCGACCAAGGTACAACGTCACGGCAACGTTGTCCACGGGACCAAAAATAACGTAACCAGCCGACCAAGGTATTACGTCGCGGCAACGTTGTCCACGGGTCTAAAAATAAGGTAATTAGCCGACCAATGTACAACGTCACGGCAACGTTGTCCAGGGGACCAAAAAATAACGTAACCAGCCGACCAAGGTACAACGTCGCAGCAACGTTGTCCAGGGGACCAACTGGCAACATTCCCTTTATAACGTTGCTACGACGTTGCCACGATGTTGCCAGAAGGTAACGTCGCGGGTTACCAACTGAGCACTTACTGGCAACGTTGCCGCAACGTCATGTGTTAGCTGGGTAGTTCTCCCCCTCTCCTTCCTGGATAATTGCTCATCCTGGTGTCATCGCGGCCTGGTGGGACAGGCCCTGGCCTCGCTCTGTCCTCAGCCTGCTGTGGTCACAAGCACTCTGATGGCACTCTCTCTGCCTTGATCTGTCAGTGGCTGCAAACACAAGAAAACAGACTATTTCAGTCCTCTCCCAAAGCCTGTTACCAGTATGTTCTGTCGCTTCACACACACACACACACACACACACACACACACACACACACACACACACCGACTCACGTCCACACGCACAGGCACGTCGACACACGACACAGACACAGACAAACACACGCATAAACAGATGGACAAGCACGGGCACCGACACAGAGACGCACACACATGCAGTAAAGGAGTAGTGGTGAAGGCAGGGCCGTCTGGTGGTTAACTGTGCAAAGAAATGCAGCGTGTTACGAGACCAACATGCAGCTATAGGCTTGGTGCTTAACTCCTGCACATTAACGACTATACACACACAACCCTTAACGACCACCATAAAGAAAACCAATCGCCAGACGAGAGGACTGGAGGAGCGAGAGTGTGTGTGTGTGCGTGTGTGTATCACTTAACATCACTTAGTCTGATTTATCATGTTTTCTTCTTGGAACTGCTTCCCTACATGTGTAATGTTCACACGTCAACTTAGTGCATTTGTCTGTGTGTGTGTGTGTCTGTACATGCATGTGCCTGTGTGTGTGTGTGTGTGTGTGTGTGTGTGTGTTACAGGATGTACAGAGCTGAGAAGCTGCCCAACACCAACCTGGTGTTCCTGATCACGGATGCCAAGGCAACCTGCTTGTCATGTGACCCACGGCCACTCCGACAGGCCGAGCAGCCCTGTATCCTTGACAGCACAGTAACACCTCCTCCTATTGGCCAATATAACCACCTAACACAGGGCATCACAAACAGCCCAAGGGATTCTTTGTCGTTTTTTTCTCATGTAAAGAGCATGAAGGAATATTTGCAGTTGCTCTGTAGGAAACTACGAGACCCATGTGCAAGGCATATGGTGACCATGGATCATCCATTGGCCTGTCTTACTTGTGTAGTACTACAAGCAAGCAGTCATTCATCTGGGCTCCACGTTTGCCATCAACTTAAATCAATGTTATTGTGATTTTGTGTGTGTGTGCGCGTGTGTATGTGTGGACCGTGGTCTGTGGGACAGATGTGGCAGAGTCTGTAGCTTCCTGCTGGTGTAACAGTAAAAGTGTCAACTTTAGAGGTCGCAGAGAGGTCAAACTGAGGGCCTGTAGTTTATTACAACTCAATACACTGCTAATGAGGCTCACTTACACACACACACACACACACACACACACTCAAGCACATACACACACACTGAGGCGAACACTTCATCATCACTGACAGAAGATAATGTAGTCGCTGCCATTCACATGGATGCAGACCAATGAACTCTGGGATGGTTTACAAGCCTTGTGTCTCTCTGCTCTCCCAGTCATGTTTGATCAGGAAGAAGTTTCTTACACCCTCCCTGCCTCATGCTCCACTCTGGGTCAGTGCCATTCCGATGTGACATAGCCCTGAACTTTAAAAAGTGATTTGTTATTTAGCCTTCAGTAGGGTGTGTACTACAGGTGGGGTGGATGTGAGAGAGAAAGAGTCTGTAAGTTTGTATGTGTGTGTGTGTGAGAGAGAGAGAGAGAGAGAGAGAGAGAGAGAGAGAGAGAGAGAGAGAGAGAGAGAGAGAGAGAGAGAGAGAAGAGAGAGGGAGGGAGGGAGGGAGGGAGGGAGGGAGGGAGGGAGGGAGGGAGGGAGGGAGGGAGGGAGAGAGAGAGAGAGAGAGAGAGAGAGAGAGAGAGAGAGAGTGTAAGAATGTGTGAGAGAAAGAGTGTGTGTGTGTGTGTTTGTGAGAGAGGGAGAGTAGGAGCATGTGAGAGAGTAGGAGTGTGTGAGAGAAAGTGTGTGTGAGAGACAGAGAGAGTAGGAGTGTGTGAGAGTGTGTGTGTGTGTGAGAGAGAGAGATAGAGAGAGAGAGAGAGAGAGAGAGAGAGAGAGAGAGAGAGAGAGAGAGAGAGAGAGAGAGAGTATGTGTGAGAAAGAGAGTGTGTGTGTGTGAGAGAGAGAGAGTGTGTCTTGGTGTTTTTCCTAAACGCGTGTCCTCAGCCTCAGGTCCAGACCCATGTGAGTTGGCCCAGAACCCTCGTTACAGGAAAGGACCAGACGTGTGTTTTGACAATGACATTAACGTAAGACAAACATAAACACACACATAAACACACAGACACACGCAAACCATACATACAGTCACTCCTTCTGGCAACATGAATGGAAATGTGTAGACTCGATTTTGTCAGTCTCTGCCCTTCGTCAGAGCCTGTCTGGTCTTCATCAGCTTTGAGTTGCTGCTTGCATGTGTCATGCTCATCAGCCTGTCTGTTATGTCCTTGAGATGAACTATCAAGCTCAAAACTATCAAGATAAAGCTCATTTATCTTCTTCATCATAATTATACTGGATGTTGCCTTTCAGTTGAACAAGCACTATAACCAAGCATGCAATTCTCATTATCTTTTTCTCTTTCTTTTTTTCCTGTCCCCCATCTCTGTTTCTGTCTCTATCTGGTTCTCTGTCTTTCCTAATCCTATGTCATTGCTTGATGTTTTTTTGCCATCTGTGTCCATTGGCTGCCGCGCATGTCCGTCACGGTAGGACGAGCCGCTGTGCCCAATTAGCCGTGGCTCTGGTCCGGGTCCCACCCCTGTGCACAACCTTATTCTGCTCACAATCTGAATGAACAATGTTTCATTATCGAGACTGGCCAGAAATCAGTGTTCTTGTATAATTGATGGTGTGAGACTATGGTATCAAAACAACATAGTTACAAATAGTCAGACAAATATTTAGCACTATGCAACTTTTCCTAGATTTGCTCATTCACACAACATCATTTTCAGACCTCCCACAAACACCCACACACACACATTGTATGCTGTTAGTGATGTTTAGGTGTGTGTGTGTTTGTTTATGTAAATACTTTGAGAAGGTTGTCTGGGAAGGGAAGGTAGCATTTTAAGGAAGTGAGAGAAGGCTACAACCCTCTCCTCCACTCCTCCTGCCCCCCTCCTCTACCTCTCCCTCCTCCTTTTCCTTGCCTATACCTCTTCATCCTCTCCCTGTCACTCCCTCCTCTCCTCTCCTCTCCTCTCCGCTCTCTTCTCCCTCTCCTCTGCTTTTCCCTCCTCCCTCTCCTCTACCGTCCTCTCTCTCCTCTACCTCTCCCTCCACTGTGGGAAATCGTTCTGTCTCCAGTCCATATTCTCCGCAGAGTAAACAGAGGAAGCTCCACATGGACTTCCTGCCTTTTAGCGGTGCGCTCTACAGTACCTCCCCCAGGGCCCCCTCTGTGACCGAGCGCACGCACGGATATCCTGAACGCCACCATCAAACAGCTAGAGACTACACACACAAACACATACACACAGAAGGGGCAGAATAATGACTTCACATGGAATTAGGCTTGGAAGTAGGTAAATGAAGGTCATGGACCGTGTTACGTGACTGACGCCGGTTGTATCCAACAGGAGGATGATTCGGACTGCGGGGGTGGGGCTTGTCTGACCCCCTCCCTCTGGCCGATGCTGGGACTCCAACTGCTGCTGCTGTGGCTCCTGACGGCCCCACGGCACTCATGACCTCCACACACACACACACACACACACACACACACTAACACACCACTGGCGTCTCAGTCTCTGTCAAAACAGATTTTGACCCCTGAAATTCGCAAATTCACACACATTCCAGCCCCCCCCCCCCACACACACACACACCTAACCGATCCCAACCAGGATGGATGCAGAACTCGCTCGTCCATCCATCCGCTCAAGGGTTCGACCTTGTTTCCTACCATCACTGATCGGTTCACTGCCACTGTGTCGAAGGACAATATCTACCACCCATCCCTCTCCCTCATCTGAAACCCATCACTCCTCTAATTGACTCTGCTCTGGCCCACTCCTCCATCCTCTCTGCCCTGCTCCACCCTCCTCATATGGCTTCTTTGGAAGGTGCTTCCCCCACCTCACTCGTTTATTGTACCGCAAATTATCGTCCTACGGTGCGACAGTAAGAGCTAACCAAACCCTTTAATTGTCCTGGATCTGTTTTTACAGTAAACAACCGCATGGGTCAGTTCACCCTGAGTCTCTGGGAGACTGTGTGCTCCTCTCATTATGCCAACTGAACCACTGACAGCAACTGATTTGTGTAGCTAGTTGTTTTGATTATTTGTTTACGAAATATATGTATTTGTCATAAGACTATTATGCAGTAAATGATGTCCAGTATAGACAAATACTGTCCATCAACAGTACAACACAACATGTAATGGGGGAGGTGAGATGGTTAGGCGTTGTTTTGTTTTTTCAAGTGGGTGTTGGCAGCAGTCATTGTGGGGTTGTGTATCAAATGCTTCCCAGAGAGTCCGGGATCACGCACACACACACACACTACACAATACACAATCACTATGACACCAAAGCACCATGGCAGGAATGTAGGTGTTCTCCCCAGGCTGGAGCTCCTCACCCGGTCTCGGAGGGCTCTCACATCCATCAGTACCAGAGTCACGGTGCTGGTCCGCTGAAGCTTCCGTAGACCAGCCCCCCAGGCCTCCAGGCATCCAGGCCTCCAGGCCTCAAGGCCTCCAGGCCTCAAGGCCTCCAGGCCTCCAGGCCTCCAGGCATCCAGGCCTCCAGGCCTCAAGGCCAGGCCTCCAGGCATCCAGGCCTCCAGGCCAGGCCTCAAGGCCAGGCCTCCAGGCATCCAGGGCTCCAGGCATCCAGGGCTCCAGGCCTGCCACCTGCCGGCCGCAACAGATAACCTCGCTGACCAGGGAGGGTGGGGGTTGGGGGTGTGGGTAGTTGGGTAGTTCGGTCAAGGCACTCTGTGAGAACCCCCCCCCCCGAGATGGTTAGGCGTTGTTTTGTTTTTTCAAGTGGGTGTTGGCAGCAGTCATTGTGGGGTTGTGTATCAAATGCTTCCCAGAGAGTCCGGGATCACGCACACACACACACACTACACAATACACAATCACTATGACACCAAAGCACCATGGCAGGAATGTAGGTGTTCTCCCCAGGCTGGAGCTCCTCACCCGGTCTCGGAGGGCTCTCACATCCATCAGTACCAGAGTCACGGTGCTGGTCCGCTGAAGCTTCCGTAGACCAGCCCCCCAGGCCTCCAGGCATCCAGGCCTCAAGGCCTCCAGGCCTCAAGGCCTCCAGGCCTCAAGGCCTCCAGGCATCCAGGCCTCCAGGCCTCAAGGCCAGGCCTCCAGGCATCCAGGCCTCCAGGCCAGGCCTCAAGGCCAGGCCTCCAGGCATCCAGGGCTCCAGGCCAGGCCTCCAGGCATCCAGGGCTCCAGGCCTGCCACCTGCCGGCCGCAACAGATAACCTCGCTGACCAGGGAGGGTGGGGGTTGGGGGTGTGGGTAGTTGGGTAGTTCGGTCAAGGCACTCTGTGAGAACCCCCCCCCCCCCCCCCCCCCCGGCGTCAGTCTGTCGTATGGACACCGAGACAATTGCAGAGACAGACCCCACTATACATGTAGTAGCAAAGGCACGCTCCACAAATCAAAACAGAAATTGCCAAGAAGCATTGGTTCCCGAGTGGCCCCTAAACTGGTCTGCTGGCTTGGGTTACCCAGTATTGGATGCATCCGATTCCCAGTGCCTATGTAGCTCCAAACAGTTCTAGTGTCCTCATTTTCAGTAGAGCCTATTGGAATGGCATACCGTAGTGCTGTCTGTGTGTATGCCTTTGTGTAGTAGAGCATGGGTAGTAACTTCGGCTATGGTTCTCATGTGTCCACCCGCTAAGGGACAAGTGTACTGCATGTCAGTGACCGAGCAAACACTTGCTCCCAATGGGCACTGTTTGTTAATGTGACAAGGTGCACGCTGTGGTGTGGTTGGAATGTGGACAGCAATGCTACCGAACGCAGTCATGTTTGAAAAGATGTCCAGAGGGAGTTGGTGAACGCCCCCAATCCCCCCCCAGGACTGTGGCTGGCATGCTCGTCCTGAAGTTCTCCTCTGTTCCTCCCCATCTCAAGACTCAGGACCTCTTCTCTCCACTCGTGAATTATTTTTTGTATCGGCATATCATATCAGAAGACTGTTGTCCCCCTCCCCTCGTCCACCCTGTTTCCTCTCTACTTCTGCTCGTTTCTTCTTCATGTTGCTCTGTGAGCCCGTCGCTGAGAGGGCGTGCCGTGGCCCAAACGCTTCCGTGTGGTGGGGTATGAGCTCACCCTGTGTTGATCGCTTCTCATGGTGAGCGTCTCTGTGGCCCAGGTAGAGAGGACTCACAGGTCACAATCCCTGATGACACTTTGGCCACCAGAACAAAACCACAGTAGTACACTAAACAAAACCACTGTAGTACACTAAATAAAACCATTGTAGTAGAACACGAAACAAAACTACAGTAGTACAATAAAATAAAATAAATAAATATAGTACACTAAACTAAACCACTATAGTACACTAAGATAAACTATCATAGTAAACAAAGCTAAACCACTGTAGTACACTAAGCTAAACCCCTCTAGAATATAGTTCTGACTGAGCCTGTTTCCTGTCTCTATGGCCGTGTGCTGGTCTCACCATGAGGAGTGTTGAGCCTGTGTATCAGAGTGGTGTTGATGTGTGTTTTAACGAGGGTCCCCCCCCGTCTGTCATCATTCCTGCAGGCTTGTGCGTGTATCTCAGATATCTCTAAATGTGCTTTAATCCACAAAACTCTTCTTTTTTTGTGGAACTTCACAAGCCTGAATCGATTTTGTATACATTTGTACAATAATGCTATTTACTGTATAAAAAAAAAATGAAAGAAAAGAAAAAGGAGAACTAATGTTTATATCATGGTGTTGAATATTGTGCAAATATGATATATTCACAATAAAAGTGTTGTATTGTTTTTGACCTGAAGTGCCTCTCCTTGTTCTGGTATGTTACACCGTCATGTCTCTTCCAAGGGATCAAACAGCAGGTCAGAGATCTTCCTCCCTGCAGCTGGACCACTGTGAGACGAGAGATTATGTGTGTCTAAGGGGTGGACAATGCTAAACTGTCAACATGTGTTTTATGATGAAGGCTATTGGCTGTGTTTATCACACTTATCTTTTTCCATCTACCAGTGCTTGATGTGATATTGGAACATGCTGACAGAAATGCTCATTGCCTACCCAGACTATACAAGGCTACACAGCAAGTACCCATTTCCAGTTTAACACTGGTGAAAAAGGTGCTGTGTCTGACCCCCCCCCCCCCAACCCCTATTGCATTGCAATAAAGCAATTTGTTGAAACCAACAAATACAATGCTACATAATGACCATAACAACTATGGTTTATACCGAGAGTTCTAGAGAGAGATGAAAGATGTACACAAAGGGACAGTGAATCATGAGAACTGTTTTCATGTGGACACATTTCATTTCCTTCTCTAAGCAAGATAAGATAACTCTGTCCATTCGCACAGAGGATGGGAGAGCATTTACGGTAATATACGGTTCATCGTTCTGAGGGGGAGCATGAGTCCTCTGATACTGTACAAGGGTCCGTATCTCAGTCCCATAGTGCAGTGCATCCCAGACCAGACTGCCACACACACACACACACAAGGCCAACAAGAGGACTACCCAATTGCCGGGTCTTTCCGTAAGGTTAACAGAACCATGAACCGGTTATTTCCTGCACGCTGAGGTCCTCTGCACCTAGCCACTATCTGACCTCATTGAAACAAATCTCTCTCTCTCTCTCTCTCTCTCTCTCTCTCTCTCTCTCTCTCTCTCTCTCTCTCTCTCTCTCTCTCTCTCTCTCTCTCTCTCACACAAACACACGCGTGCTTAGCGTCTCGGAAGACAGGCCGTCCAGCAGATGAAAGGTGCGGAGATGTGCAGTGACATAGCATGCAGCTAGGCACCAAACTGAGGGAAGCAGGCGTGTCGCTCTCCCCAGGCCTCAGGAGATGAGGAGCGGGGGGTTCTTCGAGACAGACCAGGCCTCCCTCTCTACACAGCCCCAGACCTGAACCAGATGGTCTCATCACAGCCCCAAGCATACCACCGAGTGCATTCAACTTCATGTTGTTGTTGTTGATACGATGGTTATCTTTAGAAGGACGAAACCACATCTTTGAGGACAGAGTTTTTTTCGGAAATGTCTTTGTTGTCGTTAGGGATGGCTTGTCTGGGGGGTCGTGTTATGTGTGGTTCTACCGGGGGCTGGGATGCAATAGGATATCCTTATAAGTGGGGACGGGGTCGTAGCCTTTAACATGCCAGTCTTAAGAACTAACAGACCGAAGCGGAGAAAGAGAGAAATTAGGTCTCGCACACACACTCCCCGTGCCAGGGAAGATTGGGTCTTAGATAGAAATCCACACCAGATCATTAGCCCTGCTGCATTTGTGCAAAAATGTACATGCGGACCATTTTTCATGGCTCTTAATCAACCGAGTCCGTCACTGTTGATTTAGCGAGCTCTCTCCACTCTTTGTTGTTTTCCAAACTTCTATTCCTTGGACGTTAGTCAGCGATGACCGAGCGCTGTTCTGAGTTCAGCCTCATTAGTGATGGGTATATACACTGTACACACACTGTATACTATACAGTGTCCCCTTCCATAGAGCAGTTAGACCTGGGTCTGTGTGAACTAACCCTAATCTGAGGTACTCCTATTTGTTTGACCTGTGAGCATTAATTGGCGGTAGGCTGGGCCTGCCAGTCCGTTCAGAGGGAGGGTCTTTCCAGTAAGTATGGTCGGGGAGGTGATCTGGGGGAGCTCGTAGCAGGAAAGGGCACGGACAGCAGGGTCATTCTAGGTCCAGGGTTCTATTCTGGGATGTCCAGCGTCACGACACCGTCTCTATCTGGTAAGGAGCAATACCCTTTGCGTCATAACTCCACGCTGACTTCGGGAAATAATGGCCCGTTTGTGATTTTGACACAGGCTTTGTCAAAATCCCTCCAAATAAAAGAAGGAAATGGTGTATTCTTAGGGGTTTAATATAGCTAGGCTCTCGCTGTGGGAGGGCTTTTTCTCACCAGTCCTTGGCATGTCCTTGTTTGCCATATCTGACAGTGTGCATGCTTGTGTGTGTGTGTGTGTGCGTGCGTGTGTGTGTGGTGTGTGTGTAGCGTCTGCAGTGCGGTTGGGCTCGGGTGTTGTGTTTACATGTCTCTGTGTGTGTTTCCATTCCAACTACCACTGCAGGAGAACTCTCTCCAGGTGACGTGTCTCAGTGGGACTCATTCCATTCCAGTGCAGATTGGACCTGAGCTCTGGAATGACTCTCTATTCAGAACTGGGCTGAGCCCCGACACTCTGCTGTGCACTGATAGGCCAATTAGGTTGTGAAGTGGTAACATAAGGTGCTGGTAGGGGCTAACTCAGACCATTTATCAGGGATTTATCTCTAATTAAAATCATGTCAGACAAGGGGCTCCAACTCCATGTTGAGGCCGTCAGAAGTGAGAAAATGACTTGTGAGAGACCTGTAAGTGCTGCGGCTCCACTTCCAAACCTCAGGGGCACAGCTAGGCACAGGAACGTTGTGTGTGCGTGACTTTTGAGCAAATATTCCGGGGAACACACATGCACACAGACATAAACACACACACACGCCACGACATTACCGCATGGTAATGAGTCACCTGGTGGTGGTTAGAGGCACACGGCGCTCATCAGTCTAGTGTGTTGTACCTCTGGTGATGGTTCGGGGGAGGGTGGCTGGTGGATGTAGGTGAGGTAAAACTATCCCAGCTGGACACACTCCAATGCCCAAGTCCGGCCAAGGCCTGAGCCTGACAGATTACACCTTTTTCTTACCCCATGACTTAGTACTGCCGTCTATGTGTGTGTGCTTGTGTGTGTGCATATGCGTGTGTGTGTGTGTGCGTGTGGGGATCCCATTACCTCCATCTGCTGGATCGCTCAGGTGGGTCGTGAGGTGCAAGTTAGCGGGCCGCTCGGCAGGTCGTGTGCCGTGTTCCCCATCAACCCCCTAATCACACGTATGAGTCCTGACACACGCGGGCACCCACGGAACAGACCAGCTACCTGGGGCCAACCCTCCCTGGAGGCAGGCTGGCCCTCGTGTGAGGGGAAGTCACAGAGGGTTTGATTAGACCAGCGGCAGACAAGACACTCCCACTGTTAACAGATGTGTGGGCAGTACTGGAATTCAGGTTCGGGCTCTATATTGGTCTCTACTCATGAACTCCCGGGGTTTCTCTGCATTGCTGTGGCTCAATGAGATTCGTATTCAGATATTGGACACGACAGCTGTCGCATACCTTTGAAGTTGTCTTGCGTTTTGGTTGCGCTAATGTGTCTGTGTTGCTCAATAGTGACATTCTTATTTTCCCAGGTCTTGAAGGAAGCTGTAGCTAATGGTACTGGCCACACCTATTAGACAAATAAACATTCAACTGTGGTTATGTGAACCTGATGTGTGGGCATGCGTGCGTGTGTGCGTGCGTGTCACAATAGAGGAGTGTGTAGGGGGATATAGGTGTGTTTGTGGGTTGTGCGTGTGCAATGGTAAAGGATGTTTGAGTTTAAACAGTTATGGTTTGTGAGGATACACAAACTCACCAGGCATTCTCCTCTGGGATTGTTTCATGGTGACTTTCACATCAACACCCATAAACACAGGAGACGAGGTCCAAATGAATAGACTATGAATAGGGGCCACGGCATGTGAATACCGAGTTCATATGATTTCAAAGGAGGGCTAGACTGAGTTTCTGAAGTAGGAACAAGCTGTCTTTTCGATGCAAACACATGTATATGAGAGAGGGAAAACAAAGAAGACATGGATCATCACCTGAACACTGCTGTAAGCGATTGGCGGAATCCCACGGGCTGAGTTGACTGGTTTCCCTGTAACTTCAGACGTGTGTGTGCACGCGCTGTGCCTGTGCGGAGCCCTGTGCTGTGTGTCAGCACCGTGTCATCGCCAGCGGAGACGGACGCTCGGCAGTCTGACGACAGGAAGTTTGTGTTGTTTATTCGGGGGAGGATCGTCTGACACAGTCATGGGGTCTGGTGTTGCCGTCGCGCGCGCGCACACGGAGGTTGTTTGTTTGTTTTCATTTGTTTTTTAATACCTCATAAAAGGTAACCTGACCCCCGGCCTCCACCACATAAACTTCTTTCAACAACCCCTTATCCCTCCAATTTCCACCTCCACAATCCTTACCTCCCTCCCTCCCAGTGACTCTCTCCCTTCTATCTATCTCAATCGTTTCTATATATTGCTCCTTCCATTCCCACCACCACTTGCGAACATGGCAGGGATCTGGAACGAGGGAACGAGAAGGAGTAGGGGGTCAGCCTCAGGTCCAGCTAATGTGCAGCAGATGAAAACTATATCTCTGTCTCTCTCTCTCTCTCTCTCTCTCTCTCTCTCTCTCTCTCTCTCTCTCTCTCTCTCTCTCTCTCTCTCTCTCTACATCCCTCACAGACACACACACAGCACAGCACACACACAAAGCACACACACACATTTCCCTGCCGCCAGACAAATTAGCAGGAAACCTATGAAACCCCCCGAGGGGATCGGAGGGGACACCCCCGGTCTACCTCATTTCAGCCATGACGGCTCCCCTTCTCCCTCCTCTCTCTCCCTGCACACCTCCCTGGCCCTGTCTGTCTTCCATCCCTCTTCCACCCACCTAGCCCTTGTGGAGCCTCAGCAGGTTGGCCCCATTGGGAATCTGTTTATGGAGTCTCTACTGTACAGCTCACAGTAGCTGTTTTTGGTTGACAGGCCGGGTCTAACAGGGGTTGAATCCTGAGGGTCCGACATTACGCAATCACTGGTGTGTCCGGTCCTGAATGATCTCAGACCAGACTATCGCATGACTGAACAGTGGGCTACTATGGTGTCTATCTCAGTCTAATATCAGCAAAAACACCCTCTCCAGTCTCAGAGCCAGTGTCAATAATTATATGTTTTTTTTTTCGTTTTGGAAAGGTCCCTCGACATCTGGTGCTGGTTATACAGTATATGTGTGTGTTTGTGTCTATGTGTGCGTGTGATCTTCCGAGTGAAAGTCACTGATTCATAGACACTGGTTGTTTGTTATTGTGGAGAGTGACTGTGATTGGGAGTATGCACAGGACTATTAGTCATCGAGAGAGAGAAATACTTTGGGGTATGATCTAAGGTGGTGGTTTCCCAGAGAGGTATTTTGTGTCTACGTTCATCCCTCACCCTGGTGCAGCTAACTCGGTGTCTATACTGATGGCTGAGATGTTTATGGAAGCAGAGATAAGACCTGACCCACATGTGTCATGTGTCAGGTGCTGTCTTCACCTGATCTACAGAGGTCTATTTAGGAAAAGATAATACAGGATACTCATTTCCCTTCGTTTCACCACCTCTGCTCCTAAATAGCACTATTATTCCAGAGGGAATAGGAAGAGAATTTAACACACACACAAAAAAAACGCTTGTGCCCTTGTGCGTTGCCAGGTACCTTTGGCTTGGGTAATTCGCTTTTTTTCTGTTGATGCAAATTAAGAGAGAAAGGGATTATTTATTTATATACAGCTATTACATAGTGGGCCGTGTGTGTTGTTTTTAAGTTGTGGGAGAGAGAGAGAAATAGAGAGAGAAAGGGGGAGGGAGGGAGAGAGAGAGTGAGAGAGAAACGGGGAGGAAGGGAGACTAAGAGCCCAGTCAGTGTGTTACTTGGCGTAGACGCATCAGTGCTGCTGTGGAGAGAACATCTCGTCGATCGTGTCTGCCCGGACCCTCTGAAGGCATTACTCGCGAAAGAAAAAAAACCCCGCTAGGGCAGTCTTGGTACATAAAAAAAAAAAAAAAAAAAACATCGCAAAAGTGTTGGCTCTTTTTACACGGAAGAATGTGGATTTACAAAATAGTTTTTAGCCTCTTCATTGTGGGTTGTTCAGGTAAGTTTTATGCAACGCCGTCTGAGCTTCACAATTCTGTCGCCCTCAGTTTTCAGTGTAAACAAGCATGTGTGTTGGTATTCTGTTGTAATAATTTATATAAGGATATATTATATCATGCCGTTATATTTCCCGCCACAGAAGAATATTAGAACTCATGTATTGATAAGGTGAGATGATCGCTCGAGAGTTTCCCTCATCAAAGTAGGCTACAGATCACCATGCAGCCTAAAAGTTAAATCGAATTAATTCCGCATCAAAACTTCCTTGGTGTAGTGTTCTGTCAATGTGTCCTAATACCGTATGTCACATGAAGTTAAACATTGAATTTTGAATTATATGTAGGCCTACTGGCCATATTGAATGATTTACTGCTGTGGAGGAGAATTTATAGCAGTATTACATTTAATTAATGGAGACATTCTACATTAATACAACCATGATGATGAATGATGCATCTACTGTATTCAGTACAACAAACAAGACAGGCCCTGTAAGGGTCAGTATGAATGTGCATGTTAGGGGAGATAGAGTTCAAATTGGAATGGGCAAGTTAGATAGACAGAGTCATTCTGGCAGATTTTCTGGTATTGCAGACAGAACTTGCAAACAGTGGCAGCGAAGGAACACAATGTGTGTAAGTGTGTGTGTGTGTGTAAGCGTGTAGGTGTGTAGTTGTGTACCTATGCATTTGTGTGGGTGTGTCAGTGGGTGTGAGTAAATGTGTGTGAATCTCTGGTTTCATTGGGTGACTCACTAGACAGTGATAAATGACTGTGCATTATTTAGTCCTCTGCTGTAATTGCAGTTAAAGCAGGCTAATTGACCCATTGTGAGTCTGCTGAGGTTGCCTCAAGTCTGCTGTGGCAATTAACACATCCTGACATGTCACCTTGTGATGGTGTACTGGTGTGCTGGTCTACTGGTCTACTGGTGTGATGGTCTACTGGTGTACTGGTGTGCTGGTCTACTGGTGTACTGGTGTACTGGTGGGCTGGTCTGCTGGTCTACTGGTGTACTGGTGTGCTGGTCTACTGGTCTACTGGTGTACTGGTGTACTGGTCTACTGGTCTACTGGTGTGCTGGTCTACTGGTCTACTGGTGTACTGGTCTACTGGTGTAGTCTGGTGTAGTCTGGTGTAGCCTATGGTCTATTAGTACTGGGGCTCTGCTTGTGCACAGCTTCAGAAACCTGGTGCTGATCTGGCTTAACACTGACAATATGGTGTGTGTGTGTGTGTCAGAGGGCAAAAGCAGGAGGAATGCATTACAGGACTACCAGAGGAGCGACGACGTCCTATTGGTGGTCCTCTCCGGTGACCCTTCTTTCCCAACTAAAACCAGGAAGTTGAGCTTGGTCAAGTGTGCCAAGGGCTGCAGCCGAAACAAGAGGATGTCCTTCCCCTGCAGGTATGTCTGTTGCTGTGGAAACACACTCTCACCTATACAGTATGACCGGCTGGTGCTATGGTAGCTACAGCGCAACCAACCTTGATAAAGTAGCTCTCATCCTGCAGTGCATTTTTTACCAAGGCCTGATGGAAGTTCATTGGCTGAGAGAGTCTAAATAATGACCATCATATCTCTCCTCCTCGCCCTCTGTCTTTCTTCCATTTTGTCCCCCTTTTTCTCAACTTCTCCTCTCCTTTCTCTATCCATCTCTCTCCAGAGCGTTCCTCTACGATCATAAAAACAGGAAATGCCAATGGCTCTCCTTCGACAGGAACTCACCAGGAGTCCAGAGCCAACAGGACTTCAACTACCAACTGTACCAGAAGAAAGGTACTCTCTCTGTCAGCCTTTTCCCCCTATCTCTCTATCTCTCTCTTTCTCTCTCTCTGTCTCGCTCTGTCTATTCTCTGTCAACTGTCTGTCTGTCTCTCTCTCACTCTCGCTGTATTTAACTCTCTGTCACTCTGTGACTGTCGCTCTCATCCTTTCTCTCTCACACTCTTCTCTCTGTTCTCTCTCTGACTCTTCTGTGTCAGCCTTTCTCCGTCTCTTTCACTCTCTCTGTCTCTTTATCCTTGCCCCTGGTACATGCATACGTGTTACAAATGCATCTTACACTGCCGTTAGGAATACATGTCACGTTCACACGTCATGCAGTACATGCATCTTACACGACGTGTACATACATGTAGAAAGCCATGTTACATGAGTGCATGCCGTGCTAGTTAGTCATTGCCTGCTCCTACCTTGATGCTGTGGAGGGCTTTCCTCCTCTTGGTCGTTGGACTGTAATTAGCAGCTGTTTGTGTCAACAATGCTGACTCCTCCCTCGACTGTAACAAACACAACGTTTTACACAGCAGTGTACAGACTCCCCATGGAGCACTGCACAACAGCAGAGCCAATACCACGCGAGCCAAGAGTTTAACTGTCTGCTTTCTTCATTATATACAGACACACACACACACACGGCACTCGCTCACAGTATGTGCCTTTTTGTTGTCTCTCACCCCCTTCTCCATCTTTCTCTCTCTCTCTCTCTCTCTCTCTCTCTCTCTCTCTCTCTCTCTCTCTCTCTCCTCTCCTCTCTCTCTCTCTCTCTCTCTCTCTCTCTCTTCCCTCTCTCTCTTTCCCTCTCTCTCTCTCTCTCTCTCTCTCTCTCTCTCTCTCTCTCTCTCTCTCTCTCTCTCTCTCTCTCTCCTCTCTCTCCTCTCTCTCTCTCTCTCCCTCTCTCTCTCTCTCTCTCTCTCCTGCTCTCTTTCTGTCAGACTACGTGCAGGAGTGTGTGGTGGGGGCGGGGCTCGGCTACAAGGGTCGGACGTCAGTGACAGTGAGCGGAGTCAAGTGCCAAGCATGGGCCTCTCCCATCCCCCATGAACACAAGTAAGACCGATGGACCAACATCACTGTAACACCAGTGTAGGAACCACACAGCAGCGTGCATCCACTCTCCAGTAGACCATATATCATCTGAAGCTCTGGGCCTTGTAGTTCACATGCCAAATGCCTGCATTTTTTCCCATTGACTCTTAGCCATGGCCTAACGACTTGTGTGTGTGTGTGTGTGTGGGAGGGGGGGGGGGGGGTACGCGTTTGGGTCTGTGTGTGGGTGCGTGTACTGTATGTGTTGTGTGTGTGAGTGTGCGTGTGTGTGTGTGGGGGGGGGGACGCATGTGGGTAGGTGCACGGGTGTGTACTGTATATGTGTGTACTGTGTGTGTGAGTTGGGGTACACAGGGGTATGTGTGTACTATCCCTATGTAGTAGTGATGTATTAGATGGTGATTAGACTCAGGGGATCAGTCATTCATCACTGCTGATACAGCCTGACCTCATTGTAAGGCTTTACACAGTCACACACACCATTTCCTGCTGCGCCCTTCATGTTTATGTAGGTGTACAAGCTGTGTGTGTCCCTCTCTGAAACACAGAGACACACACAACCTCTGACCAATACGCACACATAACATTTGAATCACCAACGCTTATGTGGTTAC
>NC_085022.1:13488443-13496728 GCF_963692335.1 Osmerus eperlanus
GCACATACACACACATCTTCTACCAGACACACAGACAAAACACCAGGGTCGCACATACACACACATCTTCCACAAGACACACAGACAAAACACCAAGGTCACACACACACACACACTTCTTGCCAGACATACAGACAAAACAACAGGGTCTTACACACGCACACACACACACACACCTTCTTCCAGACATACTGTACAGACAAAACACCAGGGTCACGCACAAACACACCTCCTGTCAAACACAGAAAAATATTAGCAGATCACTTACAAGTCAGTGAGCAGAGTGTAAGTGTGTGTGTGTGTAGTTCTTTGTGTGCTTCAGAGTGTTAAGTTATTCTGTCACTTCTGCTTGTTGATGCACTTTAAGTGAATGAAGACCGCAGGCATAGGGTTACTGTTTCGTTGAGTGGGTTCTTTCTCTTTCTGTGTCAGCGTGTCTTTCCCGGGCCTGTCAGAAGCATGCTACAGTCATCAGTTGACCGGGCACCAACATTAGTTCATGGCATCCTTCCATCTTGGACCAACAAATCCCTTCCTCTCTCCCTCCACCTGCTCTCCTTCCTCCTCCGCCCCATCTACTCCTGCCTCCTCCTCCTTCCACAGCTCCTCCTTCTCCCCTTCCTCCACTTTCCTCCCGCCCCTTCACCACGTCCTCCTTTTTCCCTTTCTCATACTCCGCTCCTCCTTCTCAACCTCCATCTCCTCCTCCTCCCTGTCCCTCCCTCCCTCCTCTTCCTCCTCCTCTTCGCTCTCATTCCATTTCTCCTCACTCGAGGTTCTGACAGGGAGGGAATGCTGGGAAGAGAACCCGTTTACGACCCAGTTAGTCTTAATCAAAACAAGACGACATGGGGGGGAAGAGGGAGGGGGGGGCAGAGAGAGAGAGAGACATGCAGAACTATTCAGGCCCATTTCTGTGTTTATTGTTGTAACAACTAACTGTTTAATGATATACACTATGCCCAAGTATTTATTTTGAATTGAAAAGGTATAGATTACACACTGACACATGCAATTACTAAAAGGATAAAAAAAACAGTCTACAAACAGACACATCGAGAAATAGAGCAGTTAGACCATTTCAGTCGTGTTCAGCCATGCATGTTCTTGGAGGCCACAGCTCTCCCTAGAGGAAGCTGCTCTATTTCTACAATGGTCCAGGTGCTGAATGTCAAACTATGGTTTTAGGGCAGGAAAGTGAATCCTAGCCAGATCCCATCCAAGTTCAGAGAATAACTTCCGACTTTCTGTGTTTCTGGGCTGTGACCCTGTGACCCCCAGACCTAGACGTCATCCCTCAGGTGGAGGTGACCACCAAGTGCTTCCGTGGTCGAGGGGACGGGTACAGGGGCACGGTGGGCGTGACGCCGAGCGGAGTGACATGTCAACGCTGGGACTCCCAGTACCCCCACAACCACACCTACACACCCCAAGACTACCGCTGCAAGTGAGTCCCCCACACACCCGCACAAACAAGCGCACACACAAAGAAATGCAGGAGCTTACATACACACACACACATTTATGCACACACACACACACACACACACAAAAAACACCCTTTGTGTTCCAGAGATCTGAGAGAGAACTACTGTCGGAACCCCGATGGACAAGATCTCCCATGGTGCTTCACTTCCGACCCTAACATCAGGACAGCGTTCTGTACCAACATACCCCGCTGTGACACCAAGAGCATCCAGCCTGATGGTGAGAGATCCAGGAACTAGAAAAACTCATCTGGATCAGATTTGACATCCGTTCTAAAGCCAAGCCCTAGCCCTAGCCCTAGCCCGTAGATGTAGCCTTTATCTTAACTTTAACCTTCACCCTGTCTCTCAAGGCAAATTTGTATCTGTTCTGGTCCCCAACTCTGTTTCTGGGACATGCTGTTGTTTTAGGCTTAGCCTCAGAATGGTCCCTGAAGGCACGTCCTGAATCTCTCTCTCTCTCCATTTCTTTCTCTCTCTCTTTCTCTCTGACTACAACCCCTTATACTAACCTAATCTGTCTGACTATTTCAGCATTGTCCCTTTGACAGTGAGGGAAGAGCTTCTAAAGGTAATTTCAGGGGGAAGTTCTCATTGTAGACGGAGACATGTTTACATTAAATTTAGTCATTTAGCAGTCAGACATAACAGGCAGAGCAGAACAATACAACTTGTCAGAGTGGATACAAATCTAACTCCATCTAACAGGACGGCACGGACATTTGTGGATTTGTGACTGCATGGGCTTGTGTTCTGGTTGTGGTCACTTCTATTGGGCTGTTTTGTGGTCTAATCTCCAGTGCTTGGTGTGTTCCCACAGTCAGATGAGAGACAGGGACCCTTGGCAGTTTGGAGACTGTATTTAAGGTTGTGGTTGTGGTCGACCAGTGGTGTATTTTCACTTTGGGGTTGTGTGTGTTCCAAACTGGGGTCTAATACAACTATAATCATGATTCTGGCCACTGGAGATTTGGACTGCTTTGGTTATCAGACTATTGTATCAAGAGTCCAACAGTGATTGTTTTAATTACAACTGTGGGATGGCTTATGTGACATGAGCTTGAAGACATGTTCTAGATTACTATATATGACTTGGTTGTTGATAGAAAAGCATCAATGTTGTAAATGAAAAGTATAACACATTTTCTCATCCAATTTACAGCCCTTAACAATGTTAATAATAATGACCCGTCTCCAAAAGTACAAGATCTGGACGAAATAATAAACGAGCTAAAGTGAAAATCCTAGCTGACGTTCATTCTCAAGTTAAGTCATTTCCTAACTTGTGTTGGGTGGCGTTGTGTTCCAGACTGCTATGAGGGGAGAGGAGAGAGCTACAGAGGGGAGACCTCCAGGACCAGATCAGGCCTGTCCTGTGCTCCATGGAGAGACCACAGCAGCAGGTATCGACCACAGCACCTTCCCAGCTAACCCCTCAACCCATCCCCCCCCACACACACACACACACAACACAGTTCGACCGCTAACGCCATGGTGTACGCAAACACTACCAGGGTTAGCTCCGCTCCGTTTCTATAGAAACAAGGCAGTGTTCCGCAGTGCAGTTGTTCTCGGGTTCCCCAAGGACACGCTTCTTTCCCATTGGTGACTGTTCCTCATTAGAATCATCAGATCTCTGCATTGAAGGACTGCTTCGCAGTGACTTTCACAACAAACGTAACCTCTGCTCGACGAAACAAACAACTTAGCATTCCCTTATCCCTGCTCATCTTATGGACGTGCGCTCTTGACTGAATCGGTGTCGCAGGTTTGTGGGTGGGTGCATGTGGTCTGTTTATGTGAATCAGTATGTGTCCCTCCCAGATCCACATGTGTACACCTGAGAGGTCAGTGTGGGTCAGTGAAGAGTTGACCAGCGGTTGACCTCCAGTTAACTGGTATTATGGTACGCAGGAAAAAGCTTGCTCTGTGAGTTCTCACTGGGTAGGCTGAAGGGTGGAGGGGTGTCTCTAATGCAGAGTTAAGTGTTACTTTGAGAATGACTCAACCTAGCAGGAATGAGTCCCGGTGATAAGCAGGCTTTGGGACACACACTTCAGGGTTCACCTTTGACCCTGCCCCGCGCTCCTCCTCCATGGAACACTTCAAAGCCAATCGGCTTCTCCGTCTGGCTCCCGCCCAGAGGTCAGGAGTGGGGGGGTCACGGAGCGCTGGGTGTTTATGCTAGCTACAGACTAAACTTCATGCGCACACACACACACACACATACACACCCTGTAAACTCTGCACCCCAGGGTTGGTACCATACATTCCTCCTCCTCCTTGACACTATTTCCCTTATCGCCCCATGAATTCGGCCTGGGAAAAATTCAGCTTGCAGCTTACCAACTGTTGCCAGAATTCCCTGGTGAGGGATAAGTCAGCGTGTGTGGGTGCTTCATGAGCAGAGGCCTGCCCCAGAGCTTTCCCTCTGTGTCCCTCAGAGAGACCATACACAGCTGTGTGGTCTCCGCATAGGGGGCCTATCTCACTGTGGATCTCTAATTTCCCCCAGAGGAGCAGATTCCGGACCAGCCCTACGTACTGGTGCAGTGCAATATGCAGTTCAAGTATCATGCTTTCTTTATTTGTGTGTTTGTGTGTGTGTGTGTGTTTGTGTGTGTGTGTGTGTACAGAGGGGAAAGAGATGCTGCTCCGTTGATTGCAAGCAAGGATGGAAGCTTCTGCAGGAACCCAGATAAAGACCAGCATGGGCCCTGGTGCTACACCAACAGCTCTGCCCTCTCCTGGGACTACTGCATGGTCAAACCATGTGAGAGAATTTTTTTTTTATATAAACACATTATTTTCATAGAGTATAATACAGTAAATGTTGTAGAAGTGCATTATAGTATAGACCGTATATACTGTCAACATTTTTATTATCGAATATGTTTGTTTTGCACGCTTCTTGAGATTATTATGCTCCTTATAGTCTCCACTCCATTTTGGCACATGATAAAACTGGAAACAGAAAGAGGGAAAGAGAGAGAAAGTCTGTGTTTATTTGACCATTTATTTCTTTTCTTGTGAATAGTAAATCAGGCAGAGATTATGTAAATCGTTCTGTACTGTACTCTGTCATACATTCTGCACAGACCCACACCCACCCACACACACACACACACACATACACACACACACGTGCACGCATATATCTGTCTACACTCTCGGGTCAGAGTGTGAAAAGAGATTCACATCCATCAGGGTGAGAGGGAGGTGTGTGAGTATTCCCACATAGGCCACGGGGCGAAATACTTTACGTGTGTGTGTGTGTGTGTGTGCGCGTGTCTCAGTAATGGATGCCCGCATTGTATCTTATCTCCTCAGTGTCTGACATGGCGTCACCCTTTACACTGTCTAATCTGTCTCGTCCCCCCCCCCCCCCCCCCCTTCGACAGGTGAATCATCCCAGAACAGCATCCCTCCTCTGGGTGAGTGTGTG
This sequence comes from Osmerus eperlanus, assembly GCF_963692335.1. Taxonomy (NCBI): domain Eukaryota; kingdom Metazoa; phylum Chordata; class Actinopteri; order Osmeriformes; family Osmeridae; genus Osmerus; species Osmerus eperlanus. The sequence continues at coordinate 13,493,376 of NC_085022.1, forward strand.
TGTTCTGTGCGCCGCTCGACATGGAGCTCCGGGGTAGGTCACCAGAGATGAATGTGGAATGTTCTGTCTTGTTCTCCCAGGGGAGGTGTCCACCGTGTCCTGCTTCATCCACAAGAGGACCCGGATCGTGGGCGGAGCTCCCGTGGCCATCGCTGACGGCAGCTGGATGGTCAGCATACAGAAAGGGTAAAGAGCACACGCACGTACATGCACAGCATACCCACACAAACACACACGTACCCACACTCATATTCACTAATCCAGACTCCGTCGAGACTTTGGCTGTTAGTTCCACCCGGTGGTGCAGTCCAGTTTGAGGTAACGGGCATTCCGTACTGTACTGCGTCCATACATGTCCCATAAACCCCACAGCAGGTTACACCCCCGTGTAGAGACATAGACCTCAGGGAGCACAGTCAAGCCCCATCAACAGTGTGTGAGGTGGTCCCTGCTGTGCTCTGCATCCTCTCCAGGGGCTCTCACTGGTGCGGAGGCTCCCTCATACGAGAGCAGTGGGTGCTCACCGACAGACAGTGCTTCGCCTCATGGTATGCCACCCCTGCCTTCTTTCCTGTCCTTTAGCGTCCATTCCTTCTCTTTCTTTTTTTCTATGTTGTTCGGATTGTATCTGGGTAGTCAGTTGGCTGAGCGGTGAGGGAATCGGGCTAGTAATCCGAAGGTTGCTAGTTCGATTCCCGGTCATGCCAACTGACGTTGTGTCCTTGGGCAAGGCACTTCACCCTACTTGCCTCGGGGGAATGTCCCTGTACTTGTCCCTGTCCCTGTACTTACTGTAAGTCGCTCTGGATAAGAGCGTCTGCTAAATGGCTAAATGAATAAATGTAAATGTATTTTTATGAAGGCCTCACACATACGTTTGTTGTTTGTCGTAACGTTCTCCCCTCAGTATCCCTGATATCAGTGAATACCGTGTATGGCTGGGCGTGTCCGACCTCAGCGAGGCAGGCCCTGATAGGTCCAAGAGACAGGAAGTACGCATCGCTCATGTGGTCTGTGGTCCGGAGGGCTCCAACCTGGCCCTCATTCGGCTGGCCAAGTAAGAGCCCGTCTCAAACTTCCTATGTAAACTTCCAAATATATTTGATGAAACACAATGTGATACTATATACTGTGTCCAGGCCGGCGCTTCCTGCAGACAAGGTCCACACCATTCAGCTGCCTGTGGCTGGCTGCTCCATCTCCGAAGGGGCGATCTGTAGCATGTACGGATGGGGAGAAACCAAAGGTGCCAATACCACCCCAACATCCACAGCTAACCCAGATCTACAGTCTCACACGAACACGCCTACCACAGATCCATCATGCCAGACCCAGAGTTCATAGTTGCGGTGGGCGATGAAAAGGAGGCTGATTCGATGTCGACGACGATGGGAAAGATAACGCAAGTTGTTCTTTCCCCCTAGGGACGGGCCACGAGGGAGTGTTGAAGGAGGTTTACCTGCCTGTGGTCGGTAACGAGAGGTGCAGACAGCAGCACAGGGGCAGTATGCACATCAACCACTCCCGGATCTGCGCCGGGGGCAACAGGGACGAGGGGGTGTGTGAGGTAAAAGCAGCTCACACGCACTGCAAGAAGGTTTTTGCCTGTAATCCCACTTGGACCTAAATAGATCTGCTCTCCGGAGGTTTCCGTTCCCTCCAAAGGGTCTCCGAAGACACGTACTAGTCTCAGAAGGTATTCTTAGAAAACAAAAATAGTTTGTGAGTGTTCTTTGACGTGTGTGTGTGTGTGTCTTCTGCCGGCAGAGGGACTACGGGGGCCCCTTGGTATGTCTGGACGGCGAGAGCAGGGTGATTGTGGGCGTGAGCGTCAACGGGCGAGGCTGTGCCCGCGCCAACCGACCGGGCATCTTCATCAACGTGCCCTTTTATACCCAGTGGATCTACAAGGTCTTCAAGTACTACCCTGACCCTCTGGAGATCAACTAGAGACAAGAACCTGGCGACTAACAAGAACCCACAACCATGACACTAAAACGCAACCCTGTGACCGACCGCATCCAAGAGACTGTACCTAGCCACGACAATAAACCCAGCAATGAGACTAAGTACGGCTATGACACCAAACCCAGCCATGTGACTAAACCCAGCCACAACATTTAACCCAGCCCAGACGACTAAATCCACAATCACAAAACTAAACCTAAATTCAACCATGACACTAAACCCAACCAAATCCTCGACCCAACCAACAAAAAGTATCCATAACTCCTATCAGTGAAGTATGGCTCATACACAGACACCTAGGTGAACATGTAGGCTGAGATGTTAAACTGTAGCAGCAAGTTCTAGCAGGCTTGCAGTGGGGCCAGGCCCACCTAAATGCAAAAACTGTGGTTTGAGGAAAAAGGTTGAGGTTCTGAAGACACCCTGGACTGTCAAGTAAACCTGTTGTGGACATGTCCTCTCGGCTAATAATCTGCCCCCCCCCCCCCCCTCCCATCCTTCATTCAATGCAACAGGTCTGTTGGAGGGGGGTGTGTGAAAACTCTCTGATTCCTGACATTACTTGAATGTACTGGACGCCAAAAAGGTAGTGTCTCTGCGTGTCTCTAGTGTGCTCGTCTAGTGTGCTTCTGCGTCAAAGGGTCCCTGCACGAGGGCACTATCAAGTACACTCCAACAGAACTCCAAGCCTCTGAAGGGCACTGAAGTGGTGTCTCTCTGTATATACTACTTAAATGAGTGTTTGTGACACTCCAAAGGTGACGTAGGTCTTATAGATCTGTGGAGAGGAGGGTGGCTCGTTGGCCCGAAGGGAATGATAGATGAAATATATCTGCTTTAAACCAGAGGAAAGATGGCTCTTGTACTGTACAGACAGGAGCTTGAGATTGAAGGGGGTACTTCATGTGGGATTCCAAAAACAAACATACAGCTGTTTGCTTTTGAGTCAGGTGACCAGGAAGCCACTGAATGTATATATGTGTACATAGGTTTGTGAGTTCTGAAATGTTCCATTTGAATGTGGTGTTGCAAATCCTCTCATCCCCTCCTACTCGCCTCCTCTCCTCTACCCTCTCCTCCTCTCCTCATCCCCTCCTCTCGCCTCCTCTCCTCTACCCTCTCCTCTACCCTCTCCTCCTCTCCTCATCCCCTCCTCTCGCCTCCTCTCCTCTACCCTCTCCTCCTCTCCTCATCCCCTCCTCTCGCCTCCTGTCCTCTACCCTCTCCTCCTCTCCTCATCCCCTCCTCTCGCCTCCTCTCCTTTACCCTCTGCTCCTCTCCTCATCCCCTCCTCTCGCCTCCTCTACCCTCTCCTCCTCTCCTACTGCTGTCTGTGTTTTAATGGAATCCTGAATGAATGAGTTATTCACTCCGCACCCTTATAC